>NC_053023.1:80279443-80417275 GCF_003073215.2 Triticum urartu
TTTTTTTCTCTCCAAATGAGTGACCTCGTGAACTTTTTCAAAATCAATGAACTTTATTCAGAATCGATGAAATTTTTCAGATTCCATGAACTTTTTTCAAATTTTGATGATTTTTTTCATATTCGATGAATTTTTGAAATTGGATGAACTTTTTTTCAAATTTGATGATTTTTTTACAATTTTGATGAACTTTTTTTAAAATTCAATGAACTTGTTCCATTTTTTATGTTTTTTTCCAATTGGTACAAGCATTTTTGAAATTATTTGATTTCTTTTAATTCATGGTTTTTATGAATGCGTTTTCAAATTTATGTTTTCTTTATTCAAATAATTATAGTTGGTATATAATACTGATACTTAATGAATGGTCAAAAGAGCTATGTTTCCACTAGTAAGTAACTAACCGAGCGTGTGTCCTCGTGGTTAGCCCGTTTTGCATTGGGAGTTCGAATCACAGTACTCGCGATTAAACGTAGACATTTTTACAGTGCGGTTTTCCTTTTTCTGCATGTTGCAAGTTGCGGCTGCGTGGGCGCCAGCTACCTGTTCGGGCGCTTAAGGCGCCGAACAGGAACTCCGGCTCCGACAGCGGCAACCCTGCTCCAACCAAGGTGCCGATGGAGGAACCACACGCCGCCGCAGACGCAGCTACAACCCTCTGGCGGCACTGACGCGCTCCACGCCCCCACCTGGTACGTTTTCATCATCGCCCTTCGGCTACCACTCAATGGGTTCTCCGCAGCAGCCCGTTTTGTTGAAAATATGCGTGTGCTGATCTCACAGGATGCCGCCGCCAGCGCGAGGAGCCGGAAGGCCCCGACAATGGCGAAGGCTGCCAGGAAGCCTCGCAAGCCACAAGTTTGTAGTTCACTCTACCCATCATGTCATTTGATAATTTAGTTAGTCTGAATTTGTCTCCATCACTTGCTTGGTTGTTTGATTCATTTGAATCTGTTGCATCTATGTTATGGCATTGTTTGGTGGTGTTAGGTTGAAGTTGAAGAACCGATCCAGATGCCTATGTACATTTATTTTGAAATTGTACTAAATCAAAGATACTTATTTTGGGATAGAGTGCAATTTAAGATTACTTCTTGTACCACCGAATTTCCCTAAAGCCAAATTAGCAATGAATTTTCTATCTGTCATGAACATCATATTTATGATAGAAATTCGTTAATAGGATGTAGTGATGTCTAGGTTTTTAACTGAAGAAATCCTATTGTATGTACAACAGTGGCTCACTGTATGGAGTAACATTAGCAATTCTAGTGGACCAATCCGGGAGGAAGAAAAAGAAATTACAAGAGAAGATGGCAGGAGAAGTGGAAAAGGGAGACCTTTTTGTTGGATTATAGATGGGCATAGGTCCATATAAGACAATAATCCCTAGTTAATTTTTCAGGCCCATTTAGGTGCATGACAAGTGGTGGGAAGTTTAGTACCATATGCTAGTGGAGTGAGAGTGAGACCCCTTTATAAGGAATGCTTTACCACATGCCATGGGAGCTTGGAAAGAGGAGATGTACATGCGCTCCTCCTCCTCCGCCTTGCCTCGTCACGACGACAACCGAAGCTTATTTTGCCACTGTCCAAGATGTTGGGTTGTTCACGGACTCGGTCATGGGCCTGAGCCCAGGCCCATCTACACTTTTTGTCTCGTGGCTTCGCCGTTACATTAAAACCGAAAAAGTTTATCAGGACGCATTTTAAGCGTTGGCAGACGAGGACCACCTTGTGCCTCATAGCAATGAACGTGTTCTAGGTTGGTGGTGTGTCTCCCATGCTAACGATTGCTCCTCAATAGGAGAATGCTTTTAGGTAGTCAACCACCATCTTTATGGGAGCTGTTCTTACTGTGATTGGAGACAAGCTAGTAGACGCGTATCTCTATACGCGTGTTGCCAAAAACTCGATCGTGGGATGCGCTCGAAGCTAAGTTCGGCACAACCGATGCTGGAAGCGAGTTGTATGCCATGGAGCAGTTCCATGATCACAGGATGCTTGATAACCGTTCTGTATTGGACCAGGCTCATGAGATACAGTGCATCGCTAAGGAGCTGGAGCTCCTGAAGTGTGAGTTACCGGACAAGTTTGTCTCGGGTTACATTATTGGAAAACTCCCTCTTGGATGGAGGAACTTTGCTGCTTCTCTCAAGCACTTGAGTCATGAATTCTCTGTTGAGGATGTCATCGGTCATCTAAATTTGAGCAGAACTCGAGAGCAAATGACTCACACGTGAAAGGGGCCGAGAGTTCTTCTAGCGCCAATGTGGTGCAGAAGAATTTCCACAAGTTCAAGGAAAAGAACTCTGTTCAGCAGAATACTACCTTCAAGAAGAAGGGTAAGAAGAAGGACAAAAAGAGAGATGACTGCTTTACTTGTGGTTCAGAGGAACACTGAACCTAGTGCTAAAACAAGTACAAGAAGCGAAGACAGGACTCCAAGTTTGTCAATGTCACTCTGAGCAATAATGATGAGGTATCTGGGTATGGTAATCTATTTACCGTACTTTCAGTTTGTCAGTCCACTGATTGGTGGGTCAATACTGGGACCAATATTCATGTGTGTGCTGATGTGTCTTTGTTTTCTTCTTACCAGGTTGCAAGAGATTGTTCCGTCCTGATGGGGAATGGCTCGCATGCTTCTATTCATGGTGTTGGCACGCTAGATCTGAAGTTTATTTCGAGAAAGATCATGCAACTGAAGAACGCGCAACATGTCCTCGCCATCAAGAAGAATCTCGTTAGTGGCTCCCTTCTATGTAAAGAAGGGTTTAAGTTAGTATTTGAGTCCAATAAAGTAGTCGTATCTCGATATAGACTGTTTGTTGGAAAATGATATGATTGTGGTGGTTTGTTCCGCCTTTCCCTAAAGGATTTCTGTAATAAAGTCGTGAATCAAATTGATTCTAATGTGAACGAATCTGAGGTTTGGCATTCACGTATTTGTCACATTAAATTTTTGGTTGTATGACATGGTTAGCCAAGTGTGACACCCGAATAATTAAGCTACATTAAACCTCTGTTAATGATGCCACGTCACCACATTTTCTGTTGTTAAACTCGTGTTGGTTCGAAACCGATTCAAATTGCAAATTTAAAATAAAGTCAAACAAATAAAGTTTTCAAATGTCAAAACAAAAATGTTCGTTGGGTTGTAAATATTTACTAGCTAATAATCATGTGGCAACAAAATCATTTGGCTCTCGCTTTAATCCCTAGGACAATATAAAGTGGCCCAGCAACATATTAATTGACCTATTCAATTTCTAAAAATGCTTGAACAATTCTGTTGGCTCTAAAACTTTTTATGCAACACCAAATGTTGTTCTTGAATTGTGTGCCAGATTTCATGATTGACTAAATTCATTTTGTCACTCAAATTAATATGAAATAGTAGCTAACTTAAATACATATAAAAGAAATAAAAGAAAAGGAAAACCCAATCAACAAAAGAAAACAAAACCCCTCCCCGCTAATTCCCCTGGGCCTTGGCCACCGGACAGACCCAACCCACCGCCAGGTCGTCCCCTTCCTGTGTTCATCGGGCGCTCATGGACGCAGGGCGACCGTACACGGTGCCGATGGCCACGGGGCGGCCATCCACGCCCCCGTCGCCCTACAAGGTCGCTCTCTCCCTCCTCCCGAACCCTAGCCCCACTCATTTTCCCCTCGCCCTCTCCCTTGCATCTGACTCTCGATCCCGATCTCGCCGGCGACACGCCATCGCCATTGACGCGCTCTGGAGCCACCCCGAGCCACGCGGGCTTGTCCACCAAGACCCCCCACAATTGGATACTTCGCCTACAGCCGTCGAATAAAGCCGGACTCCACATCATCATCGGGATCGCCGTCTTCTTCTTCCTCCGGAATTTGAGCTCCCCTGCGTCGATCTGCGTCACCTCGGGCTCCTCCGGCGTCCCCGGGCCTTCTCGTCAACGCCCGTGAGCCCCTCCGTCGAAGCCCCCTTCCTTCCCCCTCTGATTGCCACTGTTTAGACCGTCGTCCGTGTCTTCTCGAGATGGCGCCCGGTGCTCCCGCGCGTGAGTGGTCGCCCCTGGGTCGCGCTCAGCCGCACCCCCCTGTGGTCGCCCCCGCGCTAGCCAGCCTGCTCCACCCCGCTCGCTGCAATTTGGCCGCGTCCCGCAGCCTCCCGTGCGCGCTCCCCTGCCGCAGCTGCTCGTTGATGTGCCCGTCGCACCGCCCGCATGTGCCCTGCTCTCCCCCCAGCTATTGCTGCTCCAACCTGCTGCCTGCTGCTCCCCACAGCCCCTGCCGTTGCTCTCCTGCAACTGCGTCACTACTGCTCCTCACGCCGCACCCTGCCTGTGCCACTGCCACCTCCACCCGATGGATATCCCCGCCGAGCCACGCCGGCCACTCCCCACACTTGGGCCAAGCCCGTAGCCCCTCTCCGATCGTGCGCCGCTCCCGCGGCGCACCTGCACGCCTCCGTGCCTCCCAGTCCCCCCGGCCACCCACCGGCCGCCGGCGCCCTCGTGTGCGAGCACGCAGTCCGGCCAGAGAGGCCGACTGGCCCTCTGGAAATGAGGCCGACGCCCCCTTTTTTCTTGTTCTAATTAACCACTAAGGCCTTGTATAATGGGAGGTGCTTAGAGAAAGTGCTTACAAAAATAAACCAAACTTTCCTTAAGCATCAGTCTTATTTGTACAAGATAGACGCTTAACTAAGCGTCACTCTTGTAGAAATAGGCACCGGTGCTTCAGAAAATCTCGGTTTATTTTTCTAAGCACCCCTCTAAGCATCTCTCATTGTACAAGGTCAACTCCCTCTCTAATACTTTCTTAGAGAGGGGACCCATGCCTAATTTGTTTAATGAAAATGTTCTGTTTAGAATAAGTCCATGATAGTGGGGCCCCGCCTGTCATATTTGACTAGTCAACAGTCAACCCAGTTGACTGCTAACTAGGACTATTGACTATGTGTAGGATCAAAAGTATGTCTAGAGGAGGGGGGGGGGTGATTAGACTACTTGACCAAATAAAAATCTATCCTTTTCCCAATTTCAAGTCTTGGCAGATTTTAGCAACTTAGAACAAGTCAAGCATTCAACCTACACATGCAAGTCTTAGAGTATAGTAATGGAATGTAAATGATTGCATATGAAGGTAAAGGGAGGAGTTTAGAGGGAGCAAACGCAGTGTAGACACGTAGATTTTTGGCGTGGTTTCGATAGGTGGTGCTATCCTACATCCACGTTGATGGAGACTTCAACCCACGAAGGGTAACGGTTGCACGAGTCCACGGAGGGCTCCACCCACGAAGGGTCCACGAAGAAGCAACCTAGTCTATCCCACCATGGCCATCGCCCACGAAGGACTGCTACCTCTTGAGCACTGCGTTGGATTTCCTTGAAGAGGAAAGGATGATGCAGCAAAGTATCGTAAGTATTACCCTCAGTTTTGAGAACCAAGGTATCAATCCAGTAGGAGGCTACGCGTGAGTCCCTCGTACCTGCACAAAGCAAATAACTCCTCGCAACCAATGCGATAAGGGGTTGTTAATCCCTTCACGGTCACTTACGAGAGTGAGATCTGATAGATATGATAAGATAATATTTTTGGTGTTTTTGTGATAAAGATGCAAAGTAAAATAAAAGCAAAGTAAAAAAGTAAAGGAAATAACTAAGTATTGGAAGATTAATATGATGAAGATAGACCCGGGGGCCATAGGTTTCACTAGTGGCTTCTCTCAAGAGCATAAGTATTTTACGGTGGGTGAAAGAATTACTGTTGAGCAATTGACAGAATTGAGCATAGTTATGAGAATATCTAGGTATGATCATGTATATAGGAATCACGTCCGAGACAAGTAGACCGACTCCTGCCTGCATCTACTACTATTACTCCACTCATCGACCGCTATCCAGCATGCATCTAGAGTATTAAGTTCATAAAAACAGAGTAACACCTTAAGCAAGATGACATGATGTAGAGGGATAAACTCATGCAATATGATGGAAACCCCATCTTGTTATCCTCGATGGCAACAATACAATACATGCCTTGCTGCCCGTACTGTCACTGGAAAAGGACACCGCAGGATTGAACCCAAAGCTAAGCACTTCTCCCATTGCAAGAAAGATCAATCTAGTAGGCCAAACCAAACCGATAATTCGAAGAGACTTGCAAAGATAACCAATCATACATAAAGGAATTTAGAGAAGATTCAAATATTGTTCATAGATAATCTGGATCATAAACCCATAATTCATCAGTCTCAACAAACACACTGCAAAAAGAAGATTACATCAAATAGATCTCCATAGGAGAGGGGGAGAACATTGTATTGAGATCCAAAAAGAGAGAAGAAGCCATCTAGCTAATAACTATGGACCCGAAGGTCTGAGGTAAACTACTCACACTTCATCGGAGGGGCTATGGTGTTGATGTAGAAGCCCTCCGTGATCGACGCCCCCTCCGGCGGAGCTCCGTAACAGGCCCCAAGATGTGATCTCGTGGATATAGAAAGTTGCGGCGGTGGAATTAGGGTTTTGGCTCCGTATCTGATCGTTTGGGGGTACGTAGGTATATATAGGAGGAAGGAGTACGTCGGTGGAGCATCAGGGGGCCCACGAGGGTGGAGGGCGCGCCTGGGGGGGGGGTAGGTGCGCCCCCCTACCTTGTGGCCTCCTCCTTTGTTTCTTGATGTAGGTTCCAAGTCTCGTGGATCATGTTCGGTGAGAAAATCACGTTCACGAAGGTTTCATTCCGTTTGGACTCCGTTTGATATCCCTTTTCTTCGAAACCCTAAAATAGGCAAAAAACAGCAATTCTGGGCTGGGCCTCCGGTTAATAAGTTAGTCCCAAAAATAATATAAAAGTGGATAATAAAGCCCAATAATGTCCAAAACAGTAATTATAGATACGTTGGAGACGTATCAAGCATCCCCAAGCTTAATTCCTGCTCGTCCTCGAGTAGGTAAATGATAAAAACAGAATTTTTGATGCGGAGTGCTACTTGGCATAATTTTAATGTAATTCTTCTTAATTGTGGTATGAATATTCAGATCCGAAAGATTCAAGATAAAATTTCATATTGACATAAAAATAATAATACTTCAATCATACTAACTAAGCAATCATGTCTTCTCAAAATAACATGGCCAAAGAAAGTTCATCCCTACAAAATCATATAGTTTAGTCATGCTCCATTTTCGTCACACAAGAATGCTCTCACAATGCACAACCCCGATGACAAGCCAAGCAATTGTTTCATACTTTAGTAATCTCAAACCTATAAACTTTCACGCAGTATATGAGCGCGAGCTATGGATATAGCACTATGGGTGGAATAGAATATGATGATGGGGGTTATGTGGAGAAAAAAAGGGAAAGTCTCACATCAACGAGGCTAATCAATGGGCTATGGAGATGCCCATCGATTGATGTTAATGCAAGGAGTAGGATTGCCATGCAACGGATGCACTAGAGCTATAAATGTATGAAAGCTCAACAAAAGAAACTAAGTGGGTGTGCATCCAACTTGCTTGCTCATGAAGACCTAGGGCACTTGAGAAGGCCCATTGTGGGAATATACAAGCCAAGTTCTATAATGAAAATTTCCCACTAGTATATGAAAGTGACAAAACAAAAGACTCTCTATCATTAAGATTATGGTGCTACTTACAACTCAAGAATTACAACTCGATACTTAGAACAAGATATGACTCTATATGAATGCCTCCGGCGGTGTACCGGGATATGCAATGAACCAAGAGTGACATGTATGAAAGAATTATGAACAGTGGCTTTGCCACAAATACAATGTCAACTACATGATCATGCTAAGCAATATGACAATGATGAATGTGTCATGATAAACGGAGTGGTGGAAAGTTGCATGGCAATATATCTCGGAATGGCTATGGAAATGCCATAATAGGTAGGTATGGTGGCTGTTTTGAGGAAGATATAAGGAGGTTTATGTGTGAAAGAGCGTATCATATCACGGGGTTTGGATGCACCGGCAAAGTTTGCACCAACTCTCAATGTGAGAAAGGGCAATGCACGGTACCGAAGAGGCTAGCAATGATGGAAGGGTGAGAGTGCGTATAATCCATGGACTCAACATTAGTCATAAAGAACTCACATACTTATTGCAAAAAATCTACAAGCCATCAAAAACCAAGCACTATGCGCATGCTCCTAGGGGGATAGATTGGTAGGAAAAGACCACCGCTCGTCCCCGGCCTCCACTCATAAGGAGGACAATCAAACAACACCTCATATTTCAAATTTGTTACATAAAGTTTACCATACATGCATGCTACGGGACTTACAAACTTCAACACAAGCATTTCTCAAATTCACAACTACTCAACTAGCACGACTTTGATATTATTACCTCCATATCTCAAAACAATCATCAAGCATCAAACTTCTCTTAGTATTCAAAACACTCATAAGATTTTTTTTACTAATCTTGAATACCTAGCATATTAGGATTATTTAAGAAAATTACCATGCTATTTAAGACTCTCAAAATAATCTAAGTGAAGCATGAGAGATCAATAGTTTCTATAAAACAAATCCACCACCGTGCTCTAAAAGATATAAGTGAAGTACTAGAGCAAAACTATATAACTCAAAAAGATATAAGTGAAGCATATAGAGTATTCTAAAAAATTTCAAATCATGTATGGCTCTCTCAAAAGGTGTGTACAGCAAGGATGATTGTGGTAAACTAAAAAAAGCAAAGACTCAAATCATACAAGATGCTCCAAGCAAAACACATATCATGTGGTGAATAAAAATATAGCTCCAAGTAAAGTTACCGATAGAAGTATACGAAAGAGGGGATGCCTTCCGGGGAATCCCCAAGCTTTGGCTTTTAGGTGTCCTTAGATTATCTTGGGGGTGACATGGTCATCCCCAAGCTTAGGCTCTTGCTACTCCTTGTTCCATAATCCATCAAATCTTTACCCAAAATTTGAAAACTTCACAACACAAAACTTAAAGTAGAAAATCTCGTGAGCTCCGTTAGCGAAAGAAAACAAAAGACCACTTCAAGGTACTGTAACGAACTCATTCTTTATTTATACTGGTGTTAAACCTACTGTATTCCAACTTCTCCATGGTTTATAAACTATTTCACTAGCCATAGATTCATCAAAATAAGCAAACAACACACGAAAAACAGAACCTGTCAAAAACAGAACAGTCTGTAGTAATCTGTAGCTAGCGCAAGATCTGGAACCCCAAAAATTCTAAAATAAATTGCTGGACGTGAGGAATTTATCTATTAATCATCTTCAAAAATAATTAACTAAATATCACTTTCCAAATAAAAATGGCAGCAGTTCTCGTGAGCGCTAAAGTTTCTGTTTTTTACAGCAAGATATCAAGACGTTCCCCAAGTCTTCCCAACGGTTCTACTTGGCACAAACACTAATTAAACACAAAAAAACACAACCTAAATAGAGGCTATATAAATTATTTATTACTAAACAGGAGCAAAAAGCAAGGAATAAAAATAAATTTGGGTTGCCTCCCAACAAGCGCTATCGTTTAACGCCCCTAGCTAGGCATAAAAAGCAAGGATAGATCTAGGTATTGCTATCTTTGTTAGGCAATCCATAAGTGGCTCTCATAATAGATTCATAAGGTAATTTAATTTTTTTCTAGGAAAGTGTTCCATGCCTTTCCTTAACGGAAATTGGAATCTAATATTTCCTTCCTTCATACCAATGATTGCACCAATCGTTCTAAGGAAAGGTCCACCAAGAATAATAGGACATGAAGGATTGCAATCTATGTCAAGAAAAATAAAATCTACGGGTACATAATTCCTATTTGCAACAATAAGAACATCATTAATTCTTCCCATAGGTTTCTTAATAGTGGAATCCGCAAGGTGCAAGTTTAGAGAGCAATCATCAAAATCACGGAAACCTAACAAATCACACAAAGTCTTTGGAATCGTGGAAACACTAGCACCCAAATCACATAAAGCATAGAACTCATGATATTTAATCTTAATTTTAATAGTTGGTTCCCACTCATCATAAATTTTTCTAGGGATAGAAACTTCCAACTCAAGTTTTTCTTCATAAGATTGCATCAAGGCATCAACGATATGTTTAGTGAACACTTTATTTTGACTATAAGCGTGAGGAGAATTTAGCACGGATTGCAACAAGGAAATACAATCAATCAAAGAGCAATTTTCATAATTAAATTCCTTGAAATCCAAAACATGGGTTTAGCAACATCTAGGGTTTTAATTTCTTCAATCCCACTTTTATCAAATTTAGCATCAAGATCTAAAAACTCTGAATTTTTGGAACGCCTTCTAGGTAAAGTTGGATCATATTAAGTCCCATCATTATGAAGATTCATATTGAAAAACGAAGATTTAATAGGGGACACATCAATAACTTTTAGATCTTCATCTTTATTTTCATATGAACTAGAAGAACACGCTCTTATAAAGGCATTTTTCTTAGCACACATCCTAGCGGTTCTTTCTTTGCACTCATCAATGGAAATTCTCATGGCTTTGAGAGAATCATTGATATCATGCTTAGGTGAAATAGATCTAAGTTTCAAAGAATCAACATCAAGGGAAATTCTATCAACGTTCCTAGCTAACTCATCAATCTTAAGCAATTTTTCTTCAATCAAAGCATTGAAATTCTTTTGCGAAGTAATAAATTCTTTAATATTAGTTTCAAAATCAGAGGGCATCTTATTATAATTTCCATAAGAATTGTTGTAGGAATTACCATAATTATTAGAGGGATTACTAGGATAAGGCCTAGGATTAAAATTTCCTCTATACGCGTTGTTACCAAAATTGTTCCTACCAAAAAAATTCACATCCATTGATTCATTATTATTCTCAATCAAAGTAGACAAGGGCATATCATTATGATCAGAAGAAACACTTTTACTAGCAAATAATTTCATAAGTTCATCCATCTTTCCACTCAAGAAATTAATTTCTTCTATTGCATGCACCTTTTTATTAGTAGACCTTTCAGTATGCCATTGAGAATAATTAACCATAATATTATCTAGGAGTTTAGTAGCTTATCCTAAAGTGATTTCCATAAAAGTGCCTCCCGCGGCCGAATCTAAAAGATTTCTAGAAGCAAAATTCAATTCGGCATAAAATTTTTGTATAATCATCCACAAATTCAAACCATGAGTAGGGCAATTACGTATCATTAATTTCATCCTCTCCCAAGCTTGTGCAACATGTTCATGATCAAGTTGCTTAAAATTCATAATATCGTTTCTAAGGGAGATGATCTTAGCGGGAGGAAAATACTTAGAGATAAAAGCATCTTTGCACTTATTCCAAGAATCAATACTATTTTTAGGCAAAGACGAAAACCAAGCTTTAGCATGATCTCTAAGCGAAAAAGGAAATAGCTTCAATTTAACAATATCGTTACCCACATCTTTCTTCTTTTGCATATCACACAAATCAACGAAGCTATTTAGATGGGTAGCAGCATCTTCACTAGGAAGGCCGGAAAACGGATCTTTCATGACAAGATTCAGCAAAGCGGCATTAATTTCACAAGATTCAGCATCGGTAAGAGGAGCAATCGAAGTGCTAATAAAATCATTGTTGTTGGTATTGGTGAAGTCACACAATTTAGTGTTATCTTGAGCCATCGTGACAAGCAAGCAATCCAACACACAAGCGAACAAAAAGCAAGCGGGCAAAAAGAGGCAAACGGGAAAGAGAGGGAGGATAGAGAGAGAGGGCGAATAAAACGGCAAGGGTGAAGTGGGGGAGAGGAAAACAAGAGGCAAATGGCAAATAATGTAATGCGGGAGATAAGGATTGTGATAGGCACTAGGTATATTGACTTTTGCGTAGACTCCCCGGCAATGGCGCCAGAAATTCTTCCTGCTACCTCTTGAGCACTGCGTTCTATTTCCTTGAAGAGGAAAGGATGATGTAGCAAAGTAGCGTAAGTATTTCCCTCAGTTTTGAGAACCAAGGTATCAATCCAGTAGGAGGCTACGCGCGAGTCCCTCGTACCTGCACAAAGCAAATAACTCCTTGCAACCAACGCGATAAGGGGTTGTCAATCCCTTCACGGTCACTTACGAGAGTGAGATCTGATAGATATGATAAGATAATATTTTTGGTATTTTTGTGATAAAGATGCAAAGTAAAATAAAAGCAAAGGAAATAACTAAGTATTGGAAGATTAATATGATGAAGATAGACCCGGGGGCCATAGGTTTCACAAGTGGCTTCTCTCAAGAGCATAAGTATTTTACGGTGGGTGAACGAATTACTGTTGAGCAATTGACAGAATTGAGCATAGTTATGAGAATATCTAGGTATGATCATGTATATAGGCATCACGTCCGAGACAAGTAGACCGACTCCTGCCTGCATCTGCTACTATTACTCCACTCATCGACCGCTATCCAGCATGCATCTAGAGTATTAAGTTCATGAAAACAGAGTAACGCCTTAAGCAAGATGACATGATGTAGAGGGATAAACTCATGCAATATGATGAAAACCCCATCTTGTTATCCTCGATGGCAACAATACGTGCCTTGCTGCCCCTACTGTCATTGGGAAAGGACACAGCAAGATTGAACCCAAAGCTAAGCACTTCTCCCATTGCAAGAAAGATCAATCTAGTAGGCCAAACCAAACTGATAATTCAAAGAGACTTGCAAAGATAACCAATCATACATAAAAGAATTCAGAGAAGATTCTGTTGGGGAACGTAGCATAAATTCAAAATTTTCCTACGTGTCACCAAGATCAATCTATGGAGTCATCTAGCAACGAGGGAGGAGTGGATCTACATACCCTTGTAGATCGCGCGCGGAAGCGTTCAAGAGAACGGGGTTGATGGAGTCGTACTCGTCGTGATCCAAATCACCGATGATCCTAGCGCCGAACGGACGGCACCTCCGTGTTCAACACACGTACGGCACCTCCGTGTTCAAGAGAACGGACGGCACCTCCGACGTCTCCTCCTTCTTGATCCAGCAAGGGGAAGGAGAGGTTGATGGAGATCCAGCAGCATGACGGCGTGGTGGTGGAAGTAGCGGGATTCCAACAGGGCTCCGCCAAGCGCTGCGGGAGGAGGGAGATGTGTCATGGGAGGGAGAGGGAGGCGCCAGGGCTTAGGTTGGGCTGCCCTCCCTTCCCCCCACTATATATAGGGCCAAGGGAGAGGGGGGAGGCGCAGCCTTGGCCCTTCCTCCAAGGAAGGGTGCGGCCAGGGAGGAGTCCCTCCTCCCCAAGGCACCTCGGAGGTGCCTTCCCCCTTTAGGACTCTTCCTCTCCCTTGATTCTTGGCGCATGGGCCTCTTGGGGCTGGTGCCCTTGGCCCATATAGGCCAAGGCGCACCCCCTACAGCCCATGTGGCCCCCCCGGGGCAGGTGGCCCCACCCGGTGGACCCCCGGGACCCTTCCGGTGGTCCCGGTACAATACCAGTGACCCCGAAACTTGTCCCGATGGCCGAAATAGCACTTCCTATATATAATTCTTTACCTCCGGACCATTCCGGAACTCCTCGTGACGTCCGGGATCTCATCCGGGACTCCGAACAACTTTCGGGTTACCGCATACTAATATCTCTATAACCCTAGCGTCACCGAACCTTAAGTGTGTAGACCCTACGGGTTCGGGAGACATGCAGACATGACCGAGATGACTCTCCGGTCAATAACCAACAGCGGGATCTGGATACCCATGTTGTCTCCCACATGTTCCACGATGATCTCATCGGATGAACCACGATGTCAAGGACTTAATCAATCCCGTATACAATTCCCTTTTGTCTATCGGTACGACACTTGCCCGAGATTCGATCGTCGGTATCCCGATACCTTGTTCAATCTCGTTACCGGCAAGTCTCTTTACTCGTTCCGTAACACATAATCCCGTCATCAACTCCTTGATCACATTGTGACATTATGATGATGTCCTACCGAGTGGGCCCAGAGATACCTCTTCGTTTACACGGAGTGACAAATCCCAGTCTCGATTCGTGCCAACCCAACAGACACTTTCGGAGATACCTGTAGTGTACCTTTATAGCCACCCAGTTACGTTGTGACGTTTGGCACACCCAAAGCACTCCTACGGTATCCGGGAGTTGCACAATCTCATGGTCTAAGGAAATGATACTTGACATTAGAAAAGCTTTAGCATACGAACTACATGATCTTGTGCTAGGCTTAGGATTGGGTCTTGTCCATCACATCATTCTCCTAATGATGTGATCCCGTTATCAACGACATCCAATGTCCATGGTCAGGAAACCGTAACCATCTATTGATCAACGAGCTAGTCAACTAGAGGCTTACCAGGGACATGGTGTTGTCTATGTATCCACACATGTATCTGAGCAAGATCATGTCAAGGTATGTGCTCATTTGAAAGTACCATTAAGCGTTTTGATCTATCCTTATAGATCTTGATGCTCAATGTTCAAGTAGCTTAATCCAGGCTTTCCATTGAAAAAACACTTTCCAAATAACCCTATATGCTTTCCAGAAATTCTACATCATTTCTGATCAACAATATGTCAACAACATATATTCATCAGAAATTCTATAGTGCTCCCACTCACTTCTTTGGAAATACAAGTTTCTCATAAACTTTGTATACACCAAAATCTTTGATCATCTCATCAAAGCATACATTCCAACTCCGAGATGCTTACTCCAGTCCTTAGAAGGATTGCTGGAGCTTTGCATACTTATTAGCATCTTTCAGGATTGACAAAACCTTCCGGTTGTATCACATACAACCTTTCCTCAAGAAAATCGTCGAGGAAACAATGTTTTGACATCCTATCTGCAAGATTTCATAAATAATGCAGTAATCGCTAATATAATTCCAACAGACTCTTAGCATCGCTACGAGTGAGAAAGTCTCATCGTAGTCAACTCCTTGAACTTGTCGGAAAAACATCTTAACGACAAGTCGAGCTTTCTATGGTGATACTTACCATCATTGTCCGTCTTCCTTTTAAAATCCATATGTACCTAACAGCCTTACGACCATCAAGTAGTTCTTCCAAAGTCTACACTTTGTTTTCATATGGATCTTCTCGGATTTTGGCCTTGCCATTTATCGGAATCCGGGCCCCATCTGCTTCTCCATAGCTCGTAGGTTCATTGTTGTCTAGCAACATGACTTCCAAGACAGGATTACGTACCACTCTGAAGTAGTACGCATCCTTGTCATCCACGAGGTTTGGTAGTGACTTGATCTGAAGTTTCATGATCACTATCATAAGCTTCCACTTCAATTGGTGTAGGTGCCACAGGAACAACTTCCTGTGCCCTGCCACACACTAGTTGAAGAGACGGTTCAATAACCTCATCAAGTCTCCACCATCCTCCCACTCAATTCTTTCGAGAGAAACTTTTCCTCGAGAAAGGACCCAATTCTAGAAACAATCCCTTATTGCTTTCGAATCTGAGACAGGAGATATACCCAACCTTTTGGGTGTCCTATGAAGATGCATTTATCCACTTTGGGTTTGAGCTTATCAGCCTGAAACTTTTTCACATAAGCGTCGCTGCCCCAAACTTTTAAGAAATGACAGCTTAGGTCTCTCTAAACCATAGTTCAAACGGTGTCACCTCATTGGAATTACGTGGTGCCCTATTTAAAGTGAATGTGGTTGTCTCTAATGCCTAACCCATAAACTATCGTGGTAATTCGATAAGAGACATCATGGTATGCATCATATCCAATAGGGTGCAGTTATGATGTTCGGACACACCATCATACTATGGTGTTCCAGGCTGTATTAGTTGTGAAACAATTTCCACAATGTCTTAATTCTGTGCCAAACTCGTAATTCAGATATTCATCTCTATGATCATATCATAGATATTTTATCCTCTTGTCACGACGATCTTTCAACTTCACCCTGAAATTACTTGAACCTTTCAATAATTCAGACTCGTGATTCATCAAGTAAATATACTCAACATCTACTTCTACCCAAATCATCTGTGAAGTATAACGATATCCACTACATGCCTCAGCACTCATTGGACTGCACACATCAAAATGTATTACTTCCAACAAGTTGCTTTCTAGTTCCATTTTACTGAAAACGAGGCTTTCAGTCATCTTGCCCATGTGGTATGATTTGCATGTCTCAAGTGATTCAAAATCAAGTGAGTCCAAACGATCCATTTGCATGGAGTTTCTTCATGCATATACACCAATAGACATGGTTCGCATGTCTCAATCTTTTCAAAAACGAGTGAGTCCAAAGATCCATCAACATGGAGCTTCTTCATGCGTTTTATACCGATATGACTTACGTGGCAGTGCCACAAGTAGGTGGTACTATCATTACTATCTTATATCTTTTGGCATGAACATGTGTATCACTACGATCGAGATTCAATAAACATTATATTTTAGGTGCAAGACCATTGAAGGTATTATTCAAATAAACAGAGTAACCATTATTCTCCTTAAATGAATAACCGTATTGCGATAAACATAATCCAATCATGTCTATGCTCAATGACGCAAACACCAATCTTGATGGTAGAGGGAGCGTACGATATTTGATCAACCTTGGAAATACTTCCAACACATATCGTCATCTCACCTTTTAGCTAGTCTCCGTTTATTCCGTAGCTTTTATTTCGAGTTACTAACACTTAGCAACCGAACCGGTATCTAATACCCTGTTGCTACTAGGAGTACTAGTAAAGTACACATTAACATAATGTATATCCAATATGCTTCTATCGACAGCCTTCTCATCTACCAAGTATCTAGGGTAGTTCTGCTCCAGTGGCTGTTTCCCTTATTACATAAGCACTCAGTCTCGGGTTTGGGTTCAACCTTGGGTTTCTCCACTAGAGCAACAGCTGATTTGCCGTTTCATGAAGTATCCCTTCTTGCCCTTGCCCTTCATGAAACTAGTGGTTTCACTAACCATCAACAATTGATGCTCCTCCTTGATTTCTACTTTCGTGGTGTCAAACATCACGAATATTTCAAGGATCATCATATCTATCCCTGATATGTTATAGTTCATCACGAAGCTCTAGCAGCTTGGTGGCAATGACTTCGGAGAAACATCACTATCTCATCTGGAAGATCAACTCCCACTCGATTCAAATGATTGTTGTACTCAGACAATCTGAGCACAAGCTCAACAATTGAGCTTTTCTCTCCTTAGTTTGTAGGCTAAGAAAATCGTCGGAGGTCTTATACCTCTTGACGTGGGCACGAGCCTGAAATCCCAATTTCAGCCCTCGAAACATCTCATATGTTTCGCGACGTTTCAAAACGTCTTCGGTGCCTCAACTCTAAACCGTTTAACTGAACTATCACGTAGTTATCAAAATGTGTATGTCAGATGTTCGCAACATCCACAGACGACGTTCGAGGTTCAGCACACTGAGCGGTGCATTAAGGACATAAGCCTTCTATGAAGCAATGAGGACAATCCTCAGTTTACGGACCTAGTCCGCATAATTGCTACTATCAACTTTCAACTAAATTTTCTCTAGGAACATATCTAAACAGTAGAACTGAAGCGCGAGCTACGACATAATTTGCGAAGACCTTTTGACTATGTTCAGGATAATTAAGTTCATCTTATGAACTCCCACTCAGATAGACATCCCTCTAGTCATCTAAGTGATTACATGATCCGAGTCAACTAGGCCGTGTCCGATCATCACGTGAGACGGACTAGTCAACATCGGTGAACATCTTCATGTTGATCGTATCTTCTATACGACTCATGCTCGACCTTTCGGTCTCTTGTGTTCCGAGGCCATGTCTGTACATGCTAGGCTCGTCAAGTCAACCTAAGTGTTTCACGTGGTAAATCTGGCTTACACCCGTTGTATGTGAACGTAAGAATCTCACACCCGATCATCACGTGGTGCTTCGAAACAACGAGCTGTCGCAACGGTGCACAGTTTAGGGGGAACACTTTCTTGAAATTATTATGAGGGATCATCTTATTTACTACCGTCGTTCTAAGTAACAAGATGTATAAACATGATAAACATCACATGCAATCAAATAGTGACATGATATGGCCAATATCATATGCTCCTTTTGATCTCCATCTTCGGGGCTCCATGATCATTATCGTCACCGGCATGACACCATGATCTCCATCATCATGATCTCCATCATCGTGTCTTCATGAAGTTGTCTCGTCAACTATTACTTCTACTACTACAGCTAACGGTTAGCAATAAAGTAAAGTAATTACATGACGTTTATGTTGACACGCAGGTCATAAATAAATAAAGACAACTCCTATGGCTCCTGCCGGTTGTCATACTCATCGACATGCAAGTCGTGATTCCTATTACAAGAACATGATCAATCTCATACATCACATATATCATTCATCACATAGTTTTGGCCATATCACATCACATAGCATACCCTGCAAAAACAAGTTAGACGTCCTCTAATTGTTGTTTGCATGTTTTACATGGCTGCTATGGGTTTCTAGCAAGAACGTTTCTTACCTACACAAAAACCACAATGTGATATGCCAATTGCTATTTACCGTTCATAAGGACCCTTTTCATCGAATCCGATCTGACTAAAGTGGGAGAGACAGACACCCCCGCTAGCCACCTTATGCAACTAGTGCATGTCAGTCGGTGGAACCAGTCTCACGTAAGAGTACGTGTAAGGTCGGTCCGGGCCGCTTCATCCCACAATGCCACCGAATCAAGATTGGACTAGTAACGGTAAGCATATTGAACAAATCAACGCCCACAACTACTTTGTGTTCTACTCGTGCATAGAAACTACGCATAGACCTAGCTCATGATGCCACTGTTGGGGAACGTAGCAATAATTCAAAATTTTCCTACGTGTCACCAAGATCAATCTATGGAGTCATCTAGCAACGAGGGAGGAGTGGATCTACATACCCTTGTAGATCGCGCGCGGAAGCGTTCAAGAGAACGGGGTTGATGGAGTCGTACTCGTCGTGATCCAAATCACCGATGATCCTAGCGCCGAACGGACGGCACCTCCGCGTTCAACACACGTACGGAGCAGCGACGTCTCCTCCTTCTTGATCCAGCAAGGGGGGAGGAGAGGTTGATGGAGATCCAGCAGCACGACGGCGTGGTGGTGGAAGTAGCGGGATTCCAACAGGGCTTCGCCAAGCGCTGCGGGAGGAGGGAGATGTGTCATGGGAGGGAGAGGGAGGCGCCAGGGCTTAGGTATTGCTGCCCTCCCTTCCCCCACTATATATAGGGCCAAGGGAGAGGGGGGGCGCAGCCTTGGCCCTTCCTCCAAGGAAGGGTGCGGCCAGGGAGGAGTCCATCCTCCCCAAGGCACCTAGGAGGTGCCTTCCCCCTTTAGGACTCTTCCTTTCCCTTATCTCTTGGCGCATGGGCCTCTTGGGGCTGGTGCCCTTGGCCCATATAGGCCAAGGCGCACACCCCTACAGCCCATGTGGCCCCCCGGGGCAGGTGGACCCCTTGGTGGACCCCCGGACCCCTTTCGGCACTCCCGGTACAATACCGATAATGCGCGAAACTTTCCGGGACCAAAACAAGACTTCCCATATATAAATCTTTACCTCCGGACCATTCCGGAACTCCTCGTGACGTCCGGGATCTCATCCGGGACTCCGAACAACTTTCGGGTTACCGCATACTAATATCTCTATAACCCTAGCGTCACCGAACCTTAAGTGTGTAGACCCTACGGGTTCGGGAACCATGCAGACATGACCGAGACGTTCTCCGGTCAATAACCAACAGCGGGATCTGGATACCCATGTTGGTTCCCACATGTTCCACGATGATCTCATCGGATGAACCACGATGTCGAGGATTCGATCAATCCCGTATACAATTCCCTTTGTCTAGCGGTATGTACTTGCCCGAGATTCGATCGTCGGTATCCCGATACCTTGTTCAATCTCGTTACCGGCAAGTCTCTTTACTCGTTCCGTAACACATCATCCCGTGATCAACTCCTTGATCACATTGTGCACATTATGATGATGTCCTACCGAGTGGGCCTAGAGATACCTCTCCGTTTACACGGAGTGACAAATCCCAGTCTCGATTCGTGCCAACCCAACAGACACTTTCGGAGATACCTGTAGTGTACCTTTATAGCCACCCAGTTACGTTGTGACGTTTGGCACACCCAAAGCACTCCTACGGTATCCGGGAGTTGCACAATCTCATGGTCTAAGGAAATGATACTTGACATTAGAAAAGCTTTAGCATACGAACTACATGATCTTGTGCTAGGCTTAGGATTGGGTCTTGTCCATCACATCATTCTCCTAATGATGTGATCCCGTTATCAACGACATCCAATGTCCATGGCCAGGAAACCGTAACCATCTATTGATCAACGAGCTAGTCAACTAGAGGCTTACTAGGGACATGGTGTTGTCTATGTATCCACACATGTATCTGAGTTTCCTATCAATACAATTCTAGCATGGATAATAAACGATTATCATGAACAAGGAAATATAATAATAATAACTAATTTATTATTGCCTCTAGGGCATATTTCCAACACAATTCTAGCATGGATAATAAACGATTATCATGAACAAGGAAATATAATAATAACCAATTTATTATTGCCTCTAGGGCATATTTTCAACAGCTACAACCGCCCACGGGGGAGTTGCACCCATCAGTGCGGCAGTGTTGCAATGAGCGACGAGAAGAGTTATGACGGGTCTGTGACGTGCGAGGACGTCGGAATCCACTACCATTTTTATTGGGCTCCTCTTTAAGAAGCACATTTTCATTAACGAAAAGCACATTTAGTAGAAGGGAAATTTTGTGTATGAAGTAGAACCATATTTTGAGAAGAAGAAAACAACAACATCAGTACAGGTCAAATTTAGTAGCTTCAGGAATTATGTGATTTCCTAAAAAACAATTATGCGGTTGATACACCTCATTTTGGGATGTGCTTAAGACCAATACAAACTAAGATTGATTTTTGTACCACCGAATTTCCCTAAAATGAATTTTCTATCTGCCTTTACCATCCTCTTCCTATTTATGATAGAAATTCGTCAATAGGATGCAGAGGCGTCCAGGTCTTTTAACTGAAGAAATCATATTTATGGACTGAGAAACTGAAGACGTTCTACTTCTTCTTTCTTCAGTTAAAAACAGCGCGTGAGATTGCCGCGGTCGAGCTTGAGTTCGATCCCAGTTCCAATCCAGCCGGCGACAGTTCCAATCCGAGTTGGGCAAGAATCAGGAGCTCACCCCTGAATAAATGGGCAGCGGCGGCGGGAGCAGCAGCTCCAGTTCGATCTGCTCGCCCACCTTCCCGATCTCCAGACCTAGGCACGCCATCGATGGCGGCCAAGGTGCTCCAGCTCCGCAGCGCCGACGGCAAGGTGCTCGTCGCTCCGGCGTGGGACTATCGCCCGGCCGCCGCCCAAGCCCGCCCGCTGGAGATGCGGGTGCCCTCGCGCGCCCTCGAGAGGGTGCTCCAGTACTGGACCAAGCACAGCCTGGCCAAGGCCTCCGGTGAGTCCCGGGAGTCCCTCGCCCGCTGGGACGCCGACTTCCAGCGCCGTCTCCAGGAAGACGGCCTCGCCAAGGAGGCCGCCGCAGCCGTCCAAGAACTCCGCCACCACGGCGTCCACCACGGAGGGCGTCCCCGTCGCCACGCCGCCACGGGCGCATCTGGTGTCGCTGCTCCAGCCACCGCCGCTCGTGCTGATCCCGTCCGTGCCTGGTGCCAACTCGTTCACCACCTCAAGGGTGTCGACCACGGAGAACCTAGCCCAGCACCGACGGCGCCCATCGCTTTCCATGCCTCCGATGTTGCCGTCGCCGCGCGCCCTGGGCCTGCCACCACCTTGCCGGCCGCTGCTGGCACTGAGCCCGTTAGTGTCCGGTGCGCCATCCGTGCCCGTGGACGCCAGATGGCTCAAGACGAGGAGTCCGCTTGCCACCACCGCAAGCGCCCGGCTTCCAAGGCTCCACTCTGCCTGCCTGCCACTACTGTTGCGCCCGTGAAGAAGGTCTCTCGTCCCGTCGCTTCCAAGGCTCGCTCTTTCGTCGGCTCAACACCATTGCCTGTCACTGCTGCTGCGCCCGGTGTGAAGAAGACGGCTCCAGCTTCAACTCTGCGCGCAAGAAGGGGGATGGGGGAGCTCAGCTGCAAGGTTCCGAAGCAAAACCAATCGCCATTGCCTGTCATTGCTGTTGCAGCACCAAGGAAGCAACCAATTCCTTGGCTGCGTCCAGTGGTATTACGCCTTCCCTAGTCTTTTAGTTGCTTCCTAAACCATGCACACATAAGTTTCATTTAATCTTTGTCCCTCTAGGTTCTGCACTTGCTTACCAAGATTTCTAGTGTTCTTTGAATCCCGTTCAGTCATTAGTAATTTTACTAGAGTGTCAGCAGAGTCTCCATCTAGTCTAGGCAGCAAAAACCTTGTTAAGATGTGTACGACATAGTTACCACTGCATCCACACCTGGTCCTAAGTTAAGGGTTTAAGTGAATAAAGGGCATTTTCAATAAATCAAAGTAAAGCAGATGAGCCTAAAAAGGAAACTCATGTACTGCAATTCCCGCACGAGACAGAGCGTAAAACGCACTCGCCGCAAAATGCAAAATGCCCGTTTGCTACCCGGCTTGTAGCAGGAAAAAGGAGTAGAATTGAACTTGTCGATACACACAGTAATCATGTGAGCTGCCTAGCGTTTGGAGACTATGCTGACTCTCCTGTAAAATTAATCTTGGCTGAATTGGATTCTTAGGCACTGGCGTCGTGGTGAGTTAAAGTTGCAGTTTCTGATGAGTAGCATTGGTTGGTGAACTCTTGTGTGTATGTGTGAGTGAAGCTTTAAGCTAAGCAAGTCCTTGATGTACCGACTATCGAGTCATATTGTAATCAATATCAGATATGAATGAAATATTGTTGGCCTGAATTTGAGCAGAGCATTTGAGTAACTCTATTTATTTTTATGTTTCTATGCGTCTTAAAACACGCCGTTGCTCTTGTCAGAAAAGTATGTACACGAGGTACGATCCGATGGATGCACCTATGATTTCACAATACTTTGTTGAGTTGTGAAGTGCATGGACATGTTTGGGGGAGTTTGAAGACAGACTTTATGGTTACAGATACTGCAATCTGATTGTCAAATAGGTTGCAGCTGTTTGGCAAATAGGGTTGGCTTTTCTAATGTGAAAAAGGATTCGGCGCAACAGCAGTCTTACCTTCTCTAGCTCCTTGAGAAATTTTCCTGTTCATTTGAACATTACAAATTGCACTGTCTATCCTAACATCTTCCCCAAGCAACCAAATATTGCGCTTGTACCATTGGGCATTGCTTGGAATCGATTTAATTTGTTACTTTTAAAGGAGTGACAACATGCTCAGAAGAACCTGATGATATTTAAAACTTTGCTATCACCTATCAGGTGATTCATATTCTTGCAGTGCATGAAAACTGAATTTTATAGGCATATTAAGACAATATGGTTACTACGCCCATGGGAGACAGCAAATTATAGTTTTGTTGGAACTTTTGCGTGCTTGAATGCCAAATCATTCTAGAAGACATAATTTCCTTTTTAAATATATTTTTCTCTTCAAGCAAGAATGCTGCCAAAATCTGTGCATCGTGAACAATTTCTCTGAATCCATATGCAAATGTGGCACAGAGCATGCTGCTTTCAGTTTGCTCTGTTAGCACATTTACCCATGTTAAGTTGGTTTTTACAAAACAATTATAATGATGTATGTTTTTTCCCACGAGAAACTGAACGAGTACTGCATATTCATCATTAAACTGAAACTAAATGATAAGTATGTCAGTACAGAGGTAATGTTGCATTGTTGGTCAATTCTTTGCTACTGTTCTTCATCATGCATGCATGGGGAACGTATATGTGGAAGCTTCTCCTGTGGATCATGTTTTTTTTTTCTCGGGCGGAAAGTACTAGTTTCTTGCTGCATTTTTTCCGTTGGGTGTTCAGTGACGAAAAAATGCCTTTTTCTGCAGTTCTGCTGCATTTTTCTGATTTGAATGATGAAACAATTTCCAAGATCTTACTGAACTTCTTTAAGTATACAAACATATTTTGAACTTATTTACGTATACAAACATATTCTGAACTTATTTACGTCTACATTTTCCAAGATCTTTGTGAACTTCTTTCTGGACCATTCTGAAGTCAGTTGTTTTTCTTATGTGTTTTTCCTTCAGAACGTTTTTATTTTGGTGTTCATTCCTAACCTCATCGAACTAGCTAAGTTGCTTGATTAGACTGATGAATAATGAATATACAAAATCAATCAACCATTCTGAGTTGGAACATGCCAACAACCATGTCCATTAAATGAGCAAAATAAATGAATAAAATCACTTTCGCCCAGAAAGATTTTGAGTGAAAGCACATGGAGCTGGACGTAATATAATCGTATATCCAAGATGTCATTTTAACAAAAAAATGGTGGATTTCCTAATCCTAAAATATGTTATTTAACACCATATTTTCGTATCATTATCATGAATACAAGATACTATCACCTAGCAAATACATTTCCTCCCGAGCATGACGTGTCAAAAAAATGTTGCACCTTTTTGTCACTGTTCATTGCTGAATTTTTTATTGTTCATACCTCCCAAATGATTTTGAGCTTGAATTTGTACATGTTTCCACTGTAACATGGTTTCCATCTAATATTTTCTACTGTTGCGAGTGTTTTTTTGGAGAAGATGTGAGCTTTTGTTTTCGAAAAAATATTGCGAGCTTTTTATTTCTCAGAGGGGATGAGAGCCCAACAGCAAATAGAAATGCAGAGCCTAAAGGCTGTGCCCAGGAGACCTCCTGTTGGGCGATATCTGCGCCCGCAACGCACGCCCCTCGTGGGCCGGCCCATATACACGAGCTTTCTTTCGATTCCCTGGATCGCTCGTCCCCACGATCGTTAGTTTTTTTTTTCACATGACAGGATCGCTGGTTAACTTGTATAAAAACTATGCTGGTTGACCTTTGACCACCAACATGGATCACTGCTCAGGTTGTTGACTCATAAATTCACGAGAAAAGTTCATAAAAAATAATTCATCGATTTCAAAAATGTTCATCATATTTTGAAGAAAAGTTAACGAATTTTGGAAACATTTATTGATTTTGATAAGGAGTGTTACAAAATTTCATTTATTTGGAAAATAGTTCATCGATTTTGAAATAAGTTCACCAATGTTGAAAAAAGTTTATCGGATTTGAAAAAAGTTCATTGAATTTTTTTAAAAAATCATCAAATTCAATAAAAGTTCATCCATTTTTAAGGAAAAAGTCACGAATTTGAAAAAAGTCCATCGAACCCGGGAAGAAGAAAAAGACAAAAGAAAAAAAAAGACGTGCAAAGATAAAAGTTAGCACGTCTAGTTGGGGATGGTGGGGTGATTACTGCAGCTAACAATTAAGCAAGATGTCCCCGGTTCGAGTCGCAGCGCAATCACTCATTTTTTGCATTTGGAAAAAACAAAGAGAAAAAGCTAGATGGGCCGACCTAGTGGAGAGGGGGGTATGCACCCCTTTGCGAATTGTACTGTAGCGGGTGCAGAGGGCGCCGGATAGGATTTTGCAACCCAGGTACAACCGCGGAACCTCCCGGCAAGCGGCCCATCACGAGAAAATGGAGGGAAAAACTCCAGAAGCGAGGGAAAACCCTCTTCCCGTTCCCCAAATGCGCGCACAGAAAAGATGAGAATGTGTGCTGATCTCACAGGGTACAGCCCCCACCGCGAGGAAACGGAAGACCCCGACGACGGAGAAGGCGAAGGCTGCCAGGAAGCCTCGCAAGCCGCAGGTATGTAGTTCACTCTACCCATCATGCCATTTGATAATTTAGTTAGTCTGAATTTGTCCCAAGTACTTGCTTGGTTGTTTGATTTGTCTGAACCTGTTGCATCTATGTTGTCGCATTGTTTGGTGGTGTTAGGTTGAAGTTGAAAAACCGATCAAGATGCCTGTTTACTAAATCAAAGACACTAATATTAAAATTATACCAAATCAAAAACACTTATTTTGGGAACGGGCGCAATTTAAGATTACTTCTTGTAATACCACCGAATTCCCCTAAAGCAAAATTGGCAATGCATTTTCTTTCTGTCTTGCACATCCTATTTTATACAGTAGAAATTCATCAACAGGTTGCAGAGGCGTCCAGGTTTTTAACTGAAGAAATCCTATTTGTGGACTGAGAAACTGAAGACGCTCCATTTGTTCTTCAGTTAAAAACGAATGAGCGCGTGAGATTGCCGCAGCCGAGCTCGAGTTCGATCCCAGTTCCAATCCAGCCGGCGACAGTTCCAATCCGAGTTCGACAAGAATCAGGAGCTCTCCCCTGGATAAATGGGCACCAGCTCCAGTTCGATCTGCTCGCCCACCTTCCCGATCTCCAGACCTAGACACGCCATCGATGGCGGCGAAGATGCTCCAGCTCCGCAGCGCCGACGGCAAGGTGCTCGTCGCTCCGGCGTGGGACTATCGCCCGGCCGCCGCCCAAGCCCTCCCGCTGGAGACGCGGGTGCCCTCGCGCGTCCTTGAGAGGGTGCTCCAGTACTGGACCAAGCACAGCCTTGCCAAGGCCACCGGTGAGTCCCGGGAGTCCCTCGCCCGATGGGACGCCAACTTCCAGCACCGTCTCGAGGAAGACGGCCTCGCCAAGGAGGCCGCCGCAGCCGCCCAAGAACTCCGCCGCTACGGCGTCGACCACGGAGGGCGTCCCCGTCGCCACGCCGCGACGGCCGGACCTGCTGGTGCCGCTCCTGCCACCGCCACCCGTGCTGATCCCGTCCGTGCCTGGTGTGTCAACCACGGAGAACGCAGCCTTGCGCCGGCGATGCCCGGCTCTTTCGATGCCTCTGATGTTGCCTCCGCCCCGCGCCCTGGGCCTGCCACCACCT
Source organism: Triticum urartu (assembly GCF_003073215.2). Classification (NCBI taxonomy): domain Eukaryota; kingdom Viridiplantae; phylum Streptophyta; class Magnoliopsida; order Poales; family Poaceae; genus Triticum; species Triticum urartu. The sequence continues at coordinate 80,306,375 of NC_053023.1, forward strand.
TGCCGGCTGCTGCTGGTGCTGACCCCGTGGGTGTCCGGTGCGCGATCCGTGCCCGTGGACGCCAGATGGCTGAAGACGAGGAGTCCGCTTGCCACCACCGCAAGCGCCCGGCTTCCAAGGCTCCACTCCGCCTGCGTGCCACTGCTGTTGCGCCCGTGAAGAAGGTCTCTCATCCCGTCGCTTCCAAGGCTCGCTCTTTCGTCGGCTCTACACCACTGCCTGTCACTGCTGTTGCGCCCGGTGTGAAGAAGGTGACTCCAGCTTCAACTCTGCGCGCTAGAAGGGGATGAGGGAGCTCAGCTGCAAGGTTCCGAAGCAAAACCAATCGCCATTGCCTGTCATTGCTGTTGCAGCACCAAGGAAGCAACCAATTCCTTGGCTGCCTCCAGTGGTATTACGCCTTGCCTAGTCTTTTAGTTGCTTCCTAAACCATGCACACATAAGTTTCATTTAATCTTTGTCCCTCTAGGTTCTGCACTTGCTTACCAAGATTTCTAGTGTTCTTTGAATCCCGTTCAGTCATTAGTAATTTTACAAGAGTGTCAGCAGAGTCTCCATCTAGCTAGGCAGCAAAAACCTTGTTAAGATGTGTACGACATAGTTACCACTGCATCCATACCTGGTCCTAAGTTAAGGGTTTAAGTAAATAAAGGGCATTTTCAATAAATCAAAGTGAAGCAGATGAGCCAAAAAAATTGGAAACTCATGTACTGCAATTCCGGCATGAGACAGAGCGTAAAACGCACTCGCCGCAAAATGCAAAACGCCCGTTTGCTACCCGGCTTGTAGCAGGAAAAAGGAGTAGAATTGAACTTGTCGATACACACAGTAATCATGTGAGCTGCCTAGCGTCTGGAGACTATGCTGACTCTCCTGTAAAATTAATCTTGGCTGACTTGGATTCTTAGACATTGGCGTCTTGGTGAGTTAAAGTTGCAGTTTCCGACAAGTAGCATTGGTTGGTGAACTCTTGTGTGTATGTGTGGGTGAAGCTTTGAGCTAAGCAAGTCCTTGATGTACCGACTATCAAGTCATACTGTAATCAATTTTGGATATGAATGAGAAAATTGTTGGCCTGAATTTGTGCAGAGCATTTGAGTAATCTTTTTGTATCGATTTATTCTTGTATGCTTCTATGGCTTCTTAAAATATTCCGGCATTCTGGTTGGAAAAGTGTGTACCCGAGATACGATCCAATCGATTGACCTCTGGTGTCACAATAATTCCTTTGAGTGGTGATGCACATAACCATGTTTGGGACAGTTATCAGTTAGAAGATTTTTTGGTTTGAGATACAGCAATCTACTTGTCAAGAATGTGAACTCTTGTGTGTGTGTGTTGGTGAAGCTTTGAGCTAAGCAAGTCCTCAATGTACCAAATATCAAGTTGTACTGTGATCAATTTCAGATATGAATGAAAAAATGTTGGCCTGAATTTGTGCAGAGCATTTGAGTAACTTTCTGTATATATGTTTGTTGTAGAAGATTTGTTGGTTTGAGAATGTGGAAAAGTTTGCTGCTATCTGACAAATAGGTTTGGCTTTTCTCAGATCATGTTATCTTTTCACTTGGATTACAAATGTCAAGAATGTGAAAAAGGTTTCAGTGCAACAGCAGTCTTACGTTCTATGGCTGCTTGAGAATTTTTCCTGTTCATTTGAATATTACAAATTCCGGAAAAATTCCACTGTCCATCCTAATATCTTCACCAAGCAACCAAATATTGCGCTTGTACCATTGGGCATTGCTTGGAATCACTGGATCTAAATACAACAACTTGGGTCCCAGACAAAAGATTGGAAACTGTGTTGATGAGTCAGAGCAATAATGCAGCACTAGAAATGGACCAACTGAAGACAATCAAGGAGCAACAACACGCTCAGAAGAACCTAGTGATATTTAAAACTTTGTTATCACCTATCAGGTCATTCATATTCTGGATACTGAATATGCAGTGCTTGCATTTCAGTGCATGAGAACTGAAATTTAGGCATATTAAGACAATATGGTTACTACGCCCATGGGAGACAGCAAATCAACCCCTCTATTATTATTTTTCCAGTCGGTTACAGTTTGATCATTTTGTTGGAACTTTTGCAGCTCGAATGCCAAATCATTCTAGAAGACATCATTTCTTGTTTAAATATATTTTTCTCTGCAAGCAAGAATGCTGCCAAGATCTGTGAACAATTTCTCTGAATCCATATGCAAATGCGGTACAGAGTTCCAGTCCACAGTTTTTTTTAATAAATAGCCAGTCTACAGATTTGACATCAGATGTTGACATGCTGCTTTCAGTTTGCTCTGTTAGCACATTTACCCGTGTTAAGTTGTTCTTTACAAAAACAAATAGAATGATGTTATGTTTTTTCCCATGAGAAACTGAATGACAATTAAATTGAAAATAAATGATAAGTAAACATATTTTGAACTTCTTTATGTCTACAAACATATTCTGAACTTATTTACGTCTACAATTTCCAAGATTTTTCTGAACTTCTTTCTGGACCATTCTGAACTCAGTTGTTTTTCTTATGTGTTTTTCCTTCAGAAGGTTTTTCTTGTTGCTTGATTAGACTGATGAATAATGAATATACAAAATCAATCAACCATTCTTGTGTTGGAACAGGCCAACAACCATGTCCATTAAATGAACAAAATCACTTTCGCCCAGAAAGATTTTGGATGAAAGCACATGGAGCTGGACGGCTGGACCATGTTTAATTCTTTTTGCTGTGCACTCCTTTTTTTCACGATGTGCTATGAGCACCCTGCGACCGTTGCTACTGGTGGTGATAATCTCAGTGATTACTTCGTTCGAGAACTAAGGATAACTAGTAGGTTTTGGCGTGGGGGCACATCGTCATCATGCTCGGGAGGAAATGTGTTTGCTAGGTGATGGTATTTTGTATTCATGATAATGATAGGAAAATATGGTGTTAACTAACATATTTTAGGATTAGGAAATCCACCATTTTTTTTGTTAAAATGACATCTTGGATATATGATTATATCAATGGCGGTAAGAGCATCTACAGCCGGGCGCACCAAACCCGCCTCAAACGCCCGGGCGGACGGCTCGGTCACTGACCGGTCACAAAAATTTGACCCAAACGGCGCCTCAAACGGGCCTCAAACGCCCGGGCTGACCGACACCTCTCATATCCAGCCCAAATATGGGGCGGATATGAGGGCGCCCCTGCGTGTCCGCCACGTCAGACCGGCTCACGCTTACCCACCCGACCCCACATATATTCCTCCCCATCCACTCGCCGGACCAAACCCTAGTCACTCCACTCCACCCCACTCCACTCCGCCACCCAAGCTCCTGTCCGGCGATCTCCGGCCTTCTCCGGCATGGCGGGCAGCGGATCTGACTTCGACCAGTCATGATCCGTCGACTGGGGTGTCATCCATGCGGGTTGGAGGAGGCAATGGCCGTCCGCATTGCACTCCGCCGCTCCAGGGAGGACAGTGCCCGACCAATGGCGGGATCTATCCAACGCGACTCCATAGCGTCGGCGCATCGGGCGCTCGGATACTTCGGGGCTGGATCATCGCGGTCCCGAGAGACTTCAAATCTCCCCTTTCCTAACACCGCTCCCGCGGAGTATGAGTCCCACCGGGGCCGGTGTGCCCGCCCTGGGAAGGAGAGGATAAGGGCGGCAGTGGCTCGCCTCGCTGCTGACATGGCGGCGGCGCGGGCGGCCGCAGAGGAGGAAGCCATCCGCGTTCGCACCGTAAAGAAGCGGCAGCAGAGGAACACGCGCGCCCTCGCCCGAGAGTAGAATCGAGCGGTCCGTGCAATGTTAGTGATGTAGTAGCCGGACGATGTGTGTAATGCATTGTTACGTATTTGCATGAGTTTGTATGGATTTGAGGTATGGTAATTGAGGTCTCCAGTTGTGAGAAGGAAAATTTGAGGCTTGACCAGTTAGTGTCCGCGAACGCGCCCGGGCACTTCTGCGGACGTTTGAGGGGTTGGATTTGCCAAGTCCGGCTATAGAATGCTCTAAGGATCCTCCATTCAATTCCTTCCGTTTCAAATTAACTGAAGTTTTAGTTTTGTCATAAGTCAAACTTATTTAATTTTTACCGAATACATTGAAAATTTTGGTAGTCAAACCTATATTCATTTGGGACGTAAGAAAGAAAAAACAAGTTTTCCATGAATATTGAGGTAAAAAAATGTTGCACTTTTTGTCACTGTTCATTGCTGAATTTTTATTGTTCATACCTCCCAAATGATTTTGAGCTTGAATTTGTACATGCTGTTGGAAATATGCCCTAGAGGCAATAATAAAATGGTTATTATTATATTTCCTTGTCCATGATAATTGTCTATTGTTCATGCTATAATTGTGTTATCCAGAAATCGTAATACATGTGTGAATATATAGACCACAACATGTCTCTAGTAAGCCTCTAGTTGACTAGCTCGTTGATCAATAGATGGTTACGGTTTCCTGACCATGGACATTGGATGTCATTGATAACGGGATCACATCATTAGGAGAATGATGTGATGGACAAGACCCAATCCTAAGCATAGCACAAGATCGTGTAGTTCGTTTGCTAGAGCTTTTCTAAGTGTCAAGTATCATTTCCTTAGACCATGGGATTGTGCAACTCCCGGATACCGTAGGAGTGCTTTGGGTGTGCCAAACGCGACAACGTAACTGGGTGGCTATAAAGGTACACTACAGGTATCTCCGAAAGTGTCTGTTGGGTTGGCATGAATCGAGACTGGGATTTGTCACTCCGTATGACGGAGAGGTATCTCTGGGCCCACTCGGTAATGCATCATCATAATGAGCTCAGTGTGACTAAATAGTTGGTCACGGGATGATGTGTTACGGAACGAGTAAAGTGACTTGCCGGTAACGAGATTGAACAAGGTATTGGGATACCGACGATCGAATCTCGGGCAAGTAACGTACCGATTGACAAAGGGAATTGAATACGAGATTGATTGAATCCTTGACATCGTGGTTCATCCGATGAGATCATCGTGGAACATGTGGGAGCCAACATGGGTATCCAGATCTCGCTGTTGGTTATTGACCGAAGAGTCGTCTCGGTCATGTCTGCATGTCTCCTGAACCCGTAGGGTCTACACACTTAAGGTTCGGTGATGCTAGGGTTGTAGAGATATTAGTATGTGGTAGTTGTTCGGAGTCCCGGATGAGATCCCGGACGTCACGAGGAGTTCCAGAATGGTCCGGAGGTGAAGATTTATATATAGGAAGTCCAGTTTCAGCCATCGGGAAGGTTTCGGGGGTAATCGGTATTGTACCGGGACCACCGGAAGGGTCCCGGGGGTCCACTGGGTGGGGCCACCTGTCCCGGAGAGCCCCATGGGCTGAAGTGGGAGGGGAACCAGCCCCTGGTGGGTTGGTGCACCCCCCATGGGCCTCCCCTGCGCCTAGGGTTGGAAACCCTAGGGGTGTGGGGCGCCCCACTTGGCTTGGGGGGCAAGTCCCCTTTGGCCGCCCCCTGGAGATCACATCTCCTAGGGCCGGCGCCCCCCTAGGGGCCCTATATATAGTGGGGGGAGGGAGGGCAGCCACACCAAGTCCCTGGCCCCTCCCTCTCCCCTTGTAACACCTCTCTCTCTCTCGTTGGAGCTTGGCGAAGCCCTGCCGAGATCACCGCTGCTTCCACCACCATGCCGTTGTGCTGCTGGATCTCCATCAACCTCTCCTTCCCCTTGCTGGATCAAGAAGGAGGAGACGTCTTCCCAACCGTACGTGTGTTGAACGCGGAGGTGCCGTCCGTTCGGCACTTGGTCATCGGTGATTTGGATCACGACGAGTACGACTCCATCAACCCTGTTCTCTTGAACGCTTCCGCTCGCGATCTACAAGGGTATGTAGATGCACTCCCCTTTCCCTCATTGCTAGATGACTCCATAGATTGATCTTGGTGATGCGTAGAAAATTTTAAAAATTCTGCTACGTTCCCCAACAGTGGCATCATGAGCTAGGTCTGTGCGTAGTTTCTATGCACGAGTAGAACACAAGTTGTTGTGGACGTTGATTTTGTCAATTTACTTGCCGTTACTAGTCTTATCTTGATTCGGCGGCATCGTGGGATGAGGCGGCCCGGACCGACCTTACACGTACACTTACGTGAGACTGGTCCCACCGACTGACATGCACTAATTGCATAAGGTGGCTAGCGGGTGTCTGTCTCTCCCACTTTAGTCGGATCGGATTCGATGAAAATGGTCCTTATGAAGGGTAAATAGAAATTGGCATATCACGTTGTGGTTTTGGCGTAGGTAAGAAACGTTCTTGCTAGAAACCTATAGAAGCCACGTAAAAACTTGCAACAACAATTAGAGAACGTCTAACTTGTTTTTGCAGCATGTGCCATGTGATGTGATATGGCCAAAAGGATGTGATGAATGATATATGTGATGTATGAGATTGATCATGTTCTTGTAATAGGAATCACGACTTGCATGTCGATGAGTATGACAACCGGCAGGAGCCATATGAGTTGTCTTAATTTATTTATGACCTGCGTGTCAACATAAATGTCATGTAATTACTTTACTTTATTGCTAAACCGTTAGCCATAGTAGTAGAAGTAATAGATGACGAGACAACTTCATGAAGACACGATGATGGAGATCATGGTGTCATGCCGGTGACGATGATGATCATGGCGCTCCGAAGATGGAGATCAAAAGGAGCAAATGATATTGGCCATATCATGTCACTATTTGATTGCATGCGATGTTTATCATGTTTTTGCTTCTTATTTGCTTAGAACGACGGTAGTAAATAAGATGATCCCTCACAATAATTTCAAGAAAGTGTCCCCCCTAACTGTGCACCGTTGCTAAGGTCCGTTGTTCCGAAGCACCACGTGATGATCGGGTGTGATAGGTTCTAACGTTCGCATACAACGGGTGTAAGCCAGATTTACACGCGCAATACACTTAGGTTGACTTGACGAGCCTAGCATGTACAGACATGGCCTCGGAACACGGAAGACCGAAAGGTCGAACATGAGTCGTATAGAAGATACGATCAACATGAAGATGTTCACCGATGATGACTAGTCCGTCTCACGTGATGATCGGACACGGCCTAGTTGAATCGGATCATGTATCACTTAGATGACTAGAGGGATGTCTATCTGAGTGGGAGTTCATTGAATAATTTGATTAGATGAACTTAATTATCATGAACTTAGTCTAAAATCTTTACAATATGTCTTGTAGATCAAATGGCCCACGCTAATATTGTCCTCAACTTCAACGCGTTCTTAGAGAAAACCAAGCTGAAAGACGATGGTAGCAACTATACGGACTGGGTCCGGAACTTGAGGATCATCCTCATAGCTGCCAAGAAAGCATATGTCCTTGAAGCACCGCTAGGTGAAGCACCACCCCCAGCAAACCAAGATGTTATGAACGCTTGGCAGTCCCGTGTTGATGATTACTCCCTGGTTCAGTGCGGCATGCTTTACATCTTAGAACTGGGGCTCCAAAAGCGTTTTGAGCAACACGGAGCATATGAGATGTTCCAAGAGCTGAAAATGGTTTTTCAAGCTCATGCCCGGGTCGAGAGATATGAAGTCTCTGACAAGTTCTACAGTTGTAAGATGGAGGAGAATAGTTCCGTCAGCGAGCACATACTCAAAATGTCTGGGTTGCACAACCGCTTGTCTCAGCTGGGAGTTAATCTCCCGGATGATGGGGTCGTTGACAGAATCCTTTAGTCGCTCCCACCTAGCTACAAGAGCTTTGTGATGAACTTCAATATGCAGGGGATGGAAAAGACCATTCCTGAGGTATATTTGATGCTGAAATCAGCGGAGGTGGAAATCAAAAAGGAACATCAAGTGTTGATGGTGAATAAAACCACTAAGTTCAAGAAAGGCAAGGGTAAAAAGAACTTCAAGAAGGACGACAAGGGAGTTGCTGCGCCCGGTAAGCAAGCTGCCGGGAAGAAGCCAAAGAATGGACCCAAGCCCGAGACTGAGTGTTTTTATTGCAAGGGAAGTGGTCACTGGAAGCGGAACTGCCCCAAGTACTTAGCGGACAAGAAGGCCGGCAACACCAAAGGTATATGTGATATACATGTTATTGATGTGTACCTTACCAGTACTCGTAGTAGCTCCTGGGTATTTGATACCGGTGCGGTTGCTCATATTTGTAACTCAAAACAGGAGCTGCGGAATAAGCGGAGACTGGCGAAGGACGAGGTGACGATGCACGTCGGGAATGGTTCCAAGGTCGATGTGATCGCCGTCGGCATGCTACCTCTATATTTACCTACGGGATTAGTTTTAAACCTCAATAATTGTTATTTAGTGCCAGCTTTGAGCATGAACATTGTATCAGGATCTCGTTTAATACGAGATGGCTACTCATTTAAATCCGAGAATAATGGTTGTTCTATTTATATGAGAGATATGTTTTATGGTCATGCCCCGCTGGTCAATGGTTTATTCTTATTTAATCTCAAACGTAATGTTACACATATTCATAGTGTGAATACAAAAGATGTAAGGTTGATAATGATAGTCCCACATACTTGTGGCACTGCCGCCTTGGTCACATTGGTGTCAAACGCATGAAGAAACTCCATGCAGATGGACTTTTGGAGTCTCTTGATTATGAATCATTTGACACGTGCGAACCATGCCTCATGGGCAAAATGACCAAGACTCCGTTCTCCGGAACAATGGAGCGAGCAACCAACTTGTTGGAAATCATACATACTGATGTGTGCGGTCCAATGAGTGTTGAGGCTCGCGGTGGCTATCGTTATGTTCTCACCCTCACTGATGACTTGAGTAGATATGGGTATGTCTACTTAATGAAACACAAGTCTGAGACGTTTGAAAAGTTTAAGAAATTTTAGAGTGAGGTTGAGAATCAATGTGACAGGAAAATCAAGTTCTTGCGATCAGATCGTGGGGGAGAATACTTGAGTCAGGAATTTGGCACGCACTTAAGGAAATGTGGAATAGTTTCACAACTCACGCCGCCTGGAACACCTCAGCGTAATGGTGTGTCTGAACATCGTAATCGCACTCTATTGGATATGATGCGATCTATGATGTCTCTTACCGATCTACCGCTGTCATTTTGGGGCTATGCTTTAGAGACTGCCGCATTCACTTTAAATAGGGCTCCATCGAAATCCGTTGAGACGACACCGTATGAATTATGGTTTGGGAAGAAACCTAAGCTGTCGTTTCTAAAAGTTTGGGGATGCGATGCTTATGTGAAGAAACTTCAACCTGAGAAGCTCGAACCCAAATTGGAAAAATGCGTCTTCATAGGATACCCTAAAGAAACTATTGGGTATACCTTCTACCTCAGATCCGAAGGCAAGATCTTTGTTGCCAAGAATGGATCCTTTCTAGAGGAAGAGTTTCTCTCGAAAGAAGTAAGTGGGAGGAAAGTAGAACTTGATGAAGTATTGCCTCTTGAACCGGAGAGTGACGCAACTCAAGAAAATGTTCCTGAGGTGCCTGCACCGACTAGAGAGGAAGTTAATGATGATAATCATGAAACTTCAGATCAAGTTGCTACTGAACTTCGTAGGTCCACAAGGACACGTTCCGCACCAGAGTGGTACGGCAACCCTGTCCTGGAAATCATGTTGTTAGACAATGGTGAACCTTCGAACTATGAAGAAGCGATGGCGGGCCCAGATTCTGACAAATGGTTGGAAGCCATGAAATCCGAGATAGGATCCATGTATGAAAACGAAGTATGGACTTTGACTGACTTGCCCGATGATCGGTGAGCCATAGAAAATAAATGGATCTTTAAGAAGAAGACAGCCGCGGATGGTAATGTGACCATCTATAAAGCTCGGCTTGTCGCTAAGGGTTATCGACAAGTTCAAGGGGTTGACTACGATGAGACTTTCTCACCCGTAGCGAAGCTGAAGTCTGTCCGAATCATGTTAGCAATCGCCGCATTCTATGATTATGAGATATGGCAAATGGACGTCAAAACGGCATTCCTTAATGGTTTCCTTAAGGAAGAATTGTATATGATGTAGCCGGAAGGTTTTGTCGATCCTAAGAATGCTGACAAGGTGTGCAAGCTCCAACGCTCGATCTATGGGCTGGTGCAAGCATCTCGGAGTTGGAACATTCGTTTTGATGAGATGATCAAAGTGTTTGGGTTTATGCAGACTTATGGAGAAGCCTGCATTTACAAGAAAGTGAGTGGGAGCTCTGTAGCATTTCTCATATTGTATGTGGATGACATACTATTGATGGGAAATGATATAGAATTCTTGGAAAGCATAAAGGCCTACTTGAACAAGTGTTTTTCAATGAAGGATCTTGGAGAAGCTCCTTACATATTAGGCATCAAGATCTATAGAGATAGATCGAGACGCCTCATTGGTCTTCACAGAGTACGTACCTTGACAAGATATTGAAGAAGTTCAATATGGATCAGTCAAAGAAGGGGTTCTTGCCTGTGTTGCAAGGTACGAGATTGAGCACAACTCAATGCCCGACCACGGCAGAAGATAGAGAAAAGATGAGTGTCGTCCCCTATGCCTCGGCCATAGGGTCTATCATGTATGCTATGCTGTGTACCAGACCTGATGTAAACCTTGCCGTAAGTTTGGTAGGAAGGTACCAAAGTAATCCCGACATGGAACACTGTACAGCGGTCAAGAATATCCTGAAGTACCTGAAAAGGACTAAGGATATGTTTCTCGTTTATGGAGGTAACGAAGAGCTCGTCGTAAAGGGTTACGTCGATGCTAGCTTCGACACAGATCTGGATGACTCCAAGTCACAAACTGGATACGTGTATATTTTGAATGGTGGGGCAGTCAGCTGGTGAAGTTGCAAGCAAAACATCATGGCGGGATCTACATGTGAAGTGGAGTACATGGCAGCCTCGGAGGCAGCACAAAAAGCAATCTGGGTGAAGGAGTTCATGACCGACCTAGGAGTTATTCCCAATGCGTCGGTCCCGATGACTCTCTTCTGTGACAACACTGGAGCTATTGCCCTTGCCAAGGAGCCCAAGTTTCACAGGAAGGCCAGGCATATCAAGCGTCGCTTCAACTCCATTCGTGAAAATGTTCAAAATGGAGACATAGATATTTGTAAAGTGCATACGAACCTGAATGTCGCAGATCCATTGACTAAACCTCTCCCTCGAGCAAAACATGATCAACACTAGAACTCTATGGGTATTCGATTCATCACAATGTAACTAGATTATTGACTCTAGTGCAAGTGGGAGACTGTTGGAAATATGCCCTAGAGGCAATAATAAAATGGTTATTATTATATTTCCTTGTCCATGATAATTGTCTATTGTTCATGCTATAATTGTGTTATCCGGAAATCGTAATACATGTGTGAATATATAGACCACAACATGTCCCTAGTAAGCCTCTAGTTGACTTGCTCGTTGATCAATAGATGGTTACGGTTTCCTGACCATGGACATTGGATGTCATTGATAACGGGATCACATCATTAGGAGAATGATGTGATGGACAAGACCCAATCCTAAGCATAGCACAAGATCGTGTAGTTCGTTTGCCAGAGCTTTTCTAAGTGTCAAGTATCATTTCCTTAGACCATGAGATTGTGCAACTCCCGGATACCGTAGGAGTGCTTTGGGTGTGCCAAACGTCACAACGTAATTGGGTGGCTATAAAGGTACACTACAGGTATCTCCGAAAGTGTCTGTTGGGTTGGCATGAATCGAGACTGGGATTTGTCACTCCGTATGACGGGGAGGTATCTCTGGTCCCACTCGGTAATGCATCATCATAATGAGCTCAGTGTGACTAAATAGTTGGTCACGGGATGATGTGTTACGGAACGAGTAAAGTGACTTGCCGGTAACGAGACTGAACAAGGTATTGGGATACCGACGATTGAATCTCGGGCAAGTAACGTACCGATTGACAAAGGGAATTGAATACGGGATTGATTGAATCCTTGACATCGTGGTTCATCCGATGAGATCATCGTGGAACATGTGGGAGCCAACATGGGTATCCAGATCCCGCTATTGGTTATTGACCGGAGAGTCGTCTCGGTCATGTCTGCATGTCTCTCGAACCCGTAGGGTCTACACACTTAAGGTTCGGTGACGCTAGGGTTGTAGAGATATTAGTATGCGGTAGTTGTTCGGAGTCCCAGATGAGATCCCGGATGTCACGAGGAGTTCCGGAATGGTCCGGAGGTGAAGATATATATATATATATATATATATATATATATATATATAGGAAGTCCAGTCCAGTTTCGGCCATCGGGAAGGTTTCGGGGGTAATCGGTATTGTACCGGGACCACCGGGTGGGGCCACCTATCCCGGAGGGCCCCATGGGCTGAAGTGGGAGGGGAACCAGGCCCTGGTGGGCTGATGCGCCCCCCATGGGCCTCCCCCTGTGCCTAGGGTTGGAAACCCTAGGGGTGGGGGGCGCCCCACTTGGCTTGGGGGGCAAGTCCCCCTTGGCCGCCGCCCCCCTTGGAGATCACATCTCCTAGGGCCGGCGCCCCCCTAGGGGCCCTATATATAGTGGGGGGAGGGAGGGCAGCTGCACCAAGTCCCTGGCCCCTCCCTCTCCCCTCGTAACACCTCTCTCTCTCTCTCTCCCTCCCTCTCTTTCTCTCTCTCTCTCTCTCGTTGGAGCTTGGCAAAGCCCTGCCGAGATCACCGCTGCTTCCACCACCACGCCGTCGTGCTGCTGGATCTCAATCAACCTCTCCTTGCCCTTGCTGGATCAAGAAGGAGGAGACGTCTTCCCAACCGTACGTGTGTTGAACGCGGAGGTGCCGTCCGTTCGGCACTTGGTCATCGGTGATTTGGATCACGACGAGTACGACTCCATCAACCCCGTTCTCTTGAACGCTTCCGCGCGCGATCTACAAGGGTATGTAGATGCACTCCCCTTTCCCTCGTTGCTAGATGACTCCATAGATTGATCTTGGTGATGTGTAGAAAATTTTAAAAATTCTGCTACGTTCCCCAACACATGTTTCCACTGTAACATGGTTTCCGGCTTATATATTCTACTATTTTTTGCGAGATTTTTTTTAGAAGATGCGAGCTTTTATTTTTGAGAAAAAATTGCGAGTTTTTTTAGAAACTATCGCGAGCTTTTTTTAGGAGAGTTCTTTCTCAGTGGGGATGAGAGCCCAACAACAAATAGAAATATAGAGCCTACATACAACCGCGGAACCTCCTCGCAAGCGGCCCATCACGAGAAAATGGAGGGAAAAACTCCAGGAGCGAGGGAAAACCGAAATCACTAATTAAGGAGTACTCGTTGCAAAGAACACTCCATTTTCCCAAGTCGCGACAAGTGGCGCATATGCAGTGTGCCACTTGTTGCAACCTGGGAGTTTTCCCTTTTTTCGTAGATCCGTTTATTCAAAACGTTTTATCTCTTAAATCGTGCGTCCAAATCTCGAACAGTTTTCATCATTGGATTCCTTGCGTCGAGATCTTCAAAACTAGATCCCATGTTGATAGGTTTTGACGAACTTTTTTTTTCAAAAAAAACGGACGAAAAAACCGAACCGGGAGCATGGTTTTTTCCCTTTCCGAAAGAGGCACGCCCGTGCCTCTCGCGAAATCACAACCGTGCCTCTCGTGGAAGCAAAACCGTGACTCTCGTGGAAGGAAAAAAAAACAGAAAATGCATTTTTTTGCCGTTTCCGAGAGACACGGCCGTGACTCTCGCGAAAGCAAAACCGTGACTCTCGCGAAAGCAAAACCGTGACTCTCGCGAAAGAAAAAAACCAGAAAACGCGTATTTTTTTCCCTTTCCGCGGGGCACGGCCGTGACTCTCGCGAAAGCACAACCGTGCCTCTCGCGGAAGCAAAACCGTGTCTCTCGCGAAAGGAAAAAATAGAAAACGCGTTTTGTTTTTCCCTTTCCGAGAGGCACGACCGTGACTCTCGCGAAAGCACAACCGTGCCTCTCGCGAAAGCAAAACTGTGACTCTTGCGAAAGAAAAAAAATACGTTTTTTTCTGTTTCCGAAAGGCACAGCCGTGACTCTCGCTAAAGCACAACCGTGCCTCTCGCGGAAGAAAAACCGTGACTTTCGTGAAAGGAAAAAAAAGAAAACACGTTTTTTTGACGCAAAAATTTTTTTTCGAATTTTTTTTGATTGAAAAGCTAAGGAAGACCGGGGGAAAACCAAAATGGCGAAAAAAACTGAAAAAACCGTTTAAAAAGCCGAAAACGCGTGCAGAAAAATAAAAAAACAAAATCTGGAGGGAGCGTCCAGAGCGCGACATGTGGCGAATGGCTGAGAGCGCGCCAAGTGGCGCTGATCATTGCGAGGCTCCTGAAGGAGCGCTCGTTAACTAGTTGTGTTGGGGAACGTAGTAATTTCAAAAAATTTCCTACGCCCACGCAAGATCATGGTGATGCATAGCAACAAGAGGGGAGAGTATGATCTACGTACCCTTGTAGATCGACAACGGAAGCGTTTGGTTGATGTAGTCGTACGTCTCCACGGCCCGACCGATCAAGCACCGAAACTACGGCACCTCCGAGTTCTAGCACACGTTCAGCTCGATGACGACCCCCGGACTCCGATCCAGCAAAGTGTCGGGGAAGAGTTCCGTCAACACGACGGCGTGGTGACGATCTTGATGTACTACCGTCGCAGGGCTTCGCCTAAGCACCGCTACAATATTATCGAGGACTATGGTGGAAGGGGCACCGCACACGGCTAAGAATATGATCACGTGGATCAACTTCTCTCTCTAGGGGGTGCCCCTGCCTCCGTATATAAAGGTTCAAGGGAGGGGGGCCGGCCGGCCAGGAGAGGCGCGCCAGGAGGAGTCCTACTCCCTTTGGGAGTAGGACTCCCCCCTTTCCTAGTTGGAATAGGATTCGTGGAGGGGGGGGGGGGGAAGAGGAAAGAAGGGAGGAAGGGGGGGCGGGCCCCTCTCCTTGTCCAATTCGGACCAAGGGGGGGGGAGGGGCGCGTGGCCATCTCTGGCTACCTCTCCTCTCTTCCACTAAGGCCCACTAAGGCCCATATACCTCCCGGGGGGTTCCGGTAACCTCCCGGTACTCCGGTAAAATCCCGATTTCACCCGGAACACTTCTGATATCCAAACATAGGCTTCCAATATATCAATCGTTATGTCTCGACCATTTCGAGACTCCTCGTCATGTCCGTGATCACATCCGGGACTCTGAACAACCTTTGGTACATCAAAATGCATAAACTCATAATATAACTGCCATCGTAACCTTAAGCATGCGGACCCTACGGGTTCGAGAACAATGTAGACATGACCGAGACACGTCTCCGGTCAATAACCAATAGCGGAACCTGGATGCTCATATTGGCTCCTACATATTCTACGAAGATCTTTTATCGGTCAGACCGCATAACAACATACGTTGTTCCCTTTGTCATCGGTATGTTACTTGCCCGAGATTCGATCGTCGGTATCCCATACCTAGTTCAATCTTGTTACCGGCAAGTCTCTTTACTCGTTCTGTAATACATCATCCCGCAACTAACTCATTAGTTGCAATGCTTGCAAGGCTTAAGTGATGTGCATTACCGAGAGGGCCCAGAGATACCTCTCCGACAATCGGAGTGACAAATCCTAATCTCGAAATACGCCAACCCAACATGTACCTTTGGAGACACCTGTAGTGCTCCTTTATAATCACCCAGTTATGTTGTGACGTTTGGTAGCACACAAAGTGTTCCTCCGGCAAACGGGAGTTGCATAATCTCATAGTCATAGGAACATGTATAAGTTATGAAGAAAGCAATAGCAACATACTAAACGATCGGGTGCTAAGCTAATGGAATGGGTCATGTCAATCAGATCATTCATCTAATGATGTGATCCTGTTAATCAAATGACAACTCTTTGTCCATGGTTAGGAAACATAACCATCTTTGATTAACAAGCCAGTCTAGTAGAGGCATACTAGTGACACTCTGTTTGTCTATGTATTCACACATGTATTATGTTTCCGGTTAATACAATTCTAGCATGAATAATAAACTTTTATCATGATATATAAGGAAATAAATAATAACTTTATTATTGCCTCTAGGGCATATTTCCTCCAGTCTCCCACTTGCACTAGAGTCAATAATCTAGATTACACAGTAATGATTCTAACACCAATGGAGCCTTGATGTTGATCATGTTTTGCTCGTGGAAGAGGCTTAGTCAACGGGTCTGCTACATTCAGATCCGTATGTATCTTGCAAATCTCTATGTCTCCCACCTGGACTAGATCCCGGATGGAATTGAAGTGTCTCTTGATGTGCTTGGTTCTCTTGTGAAATCTGGATTCCTTTGCCAAGGCAATTGCACCAGTATTGTCACAAAAGATTTTCATTGGACCCGATGCACTAGGTATGACACCTAGATCGGATATGAACTCCTTCATCCAGACTCCTTCATTCTCTGCTTCCGAAGCAGCTATGTATTCCGCTTCACACGTAGATCCCGCCACGACGCTCTGTTTAGAACTGCACCAACTGACAGCTCCACCATTTAATGTAAACACGTATCCGGTTTGCGATTTAGAATCGTCCAGATCAGTGTCAAAGCTTGCATCAATGTAACCGTTTACGATGAGCTCTTTGTCACCTCCATATACGAGAAACATATCCTTAGTCCTTTTTAGGTACTTCAGGATGTTCTTGACCGCTGTCCAGTGATCCACTCCTAGATTACTTTGGTACCTTCCTGCTAGACTTATAGCAAAGCACACATCAGGTCTGGTACATAGCATTGCATACATGATAGAGCCTATGGCTGACGCATAGGGAACATCTTTCATTTTCTCTCTATCTTCTGCAGTGGTCGGGCATTGAGTCTGACTCAACTTCACACCTTGTAACACAGGCAAGAACCCTTTCTTTGCTTGATCCATTTTGAACTTCTTCAAAATCTTGTCAAGGTATGTGCTTTGTGAAAGTCCAATTAAGCGTCTTGATCTATCTCTATAGATCTTTATGCCTAATATGTAAGCAGATTCACCGAGGTCTTTCATTGAAAAACTCTTATTCAAATATCCCTTTATGCTATCCAGAAATTCTATATCATTTCCAATTAGTAATATGTCATCCACATATAATATCAGAAATGCTACAGAGCTCCCACTCACTTTCTTGTAAATACAGGCTTCTCCAAAAGTCTGTATAAAACCAAATGCTTTGATCACACTATCAAAGCGTTTATTCCAACTCTGAGAGGCTTGCACCAGTCCATAAATGGATCGCTGGAGCCTGCACACTTTGTTAGCTCCCTTTGGATCGACAAAACCTTCCGGTTGCATCATATACAACTCTTCTTCTAGAAATCCATTCAGGAATGCAGTTTTGACATCCATCTGCCAAATTTCATAATCATAAAATGCGGCAATTGCTAACATGATTCGGACAGACTTAAGCATCGCTACGGGTGAGAAGGTCTCATCGTAGTCAACCCCTTGAACTTGTCGAAAACCTTTTGCGACAAGTCGAGATTTGTAGACAGTAATATTACCGTCAGCGTCAGTCTTCTTCTTGAAGATCCATTTATTCTCAATTGCTTGCCGATCATCGGGCAAGTCAACCAAAGTCCATACTTTGTTCTCATACATGGATCCCATCTCAGATTTCATGGCTTCAAGCCATTTTACGGAATCTGGGCTCACCATCGCTTCTTCATAGTTCGTAGGTTCATCATGATCTAGTAGCATGATTTCCAGAACAGGATTACCGTACCACTCTGGTGCGGATCTCACTCTGGTTGATCTACGAGGTTCAGTAGTATCTTGTTCTGAAGTTTCATGATCATTATCATTAGCTTCCTCACTAATTGGTGTAGGTGTCACAGAAACAGTTTTCTGTGATGCACTACTTTCCAATAAGGGAGCAGGCATAGTTACCTCGTCAAGTTCTACTTTCCTCCCACTCACTTCTTTCGAGAGAAACTCCTTCTCTAGAAAGGATCCATTCTTAGCAACGAATGTCTTGCCTTCGGATCTGTGATAGAAGGTGTACCCAACAGTCTCCTTTGGGTATCCTATGAAGACACATTTCTCCGATTTGGGTTCGAGCTTATCAGGTTGAAGCTTTTTCACATAAGCATCGCAGCCCCAAACTTTAAGAAACGACAACTTTGGTTTCTTGCCAAACCACAGTTCATAAGGTGTCGTCTCAACGGATTTTGATGGTGCCCTATTTAACGTGAATGCGGCCGTCTCTAAAGCATAACCCCAAAATGATAGCGGTAAATATGTAAGAGACATCATAGATCGCACCATATTAAGTAAAGTACGATTACGACGTTCGGACACACCATTACACTGAGGTGTTCCGGGTGGCGTGAGTTGCGAAACTATTCCGCATTGTATCAGATGTAGACCAAACTCGTAACTCAAATATTCTCCTCCACGATTAGATCGCAGAAACTTTATTTTCTTGTTACGATGATTTTCAACTTCACTCTGAAATTCTTTGAACTTTTCAAATGTTTCAGACTTATGCTTCATTAAGCAGATATACCCATATCTGCTTAAATCATCTGTGAAGGTGAGAAAATAACGATATCCGCCACGAGCCTCAACATTCATCGGACCACATACATCTGTATGTATGATTTCTAACAAATCTGTTGCTCTCTCCATTGTACCGGAGAACGGTGTTTTAGTCATCTTGCCCATAAGGCACGGTTCGCAAGCACCAAGTGATTCATAATCAAGAGGTTCCAAAAGTCCATCAGTATGGAGTTTCTTCATGCGCTTTACACCGATATGACCTAAACGGCAGTGTCACAAATAAGTTGCACTATCATTATCAACTCTGCATCTTTTGGCTTCAACATTATGAATATGTGTGTTACTACTATCGAGATTCATCAAAAATAGACCACTCTTCAAAGGTGCATGACCATAAAAGATATTACTCATATAAACAGAACAACCATTATTCTCTGATTTAAATGAATAACTGTCTCGCATTAAACAAGATCCAGATATAATGTTCATGCTCAACGCTGGCACCAAATAACAATTATTTAGGTCTAATATTAATCCCGAAGGTAGATGTAGAGGTAGCATGCTGACCGCGATCACATCGACTTTAGAACCATTTCCCACGCGCATCGTCACCTCGTCCTTTGCCAGTGTTCGCTTAATCCGTAGTCCCTGTTTCGAGTTGCAAATATTAGCAATAGAACCAGTATCAAATACCCAGGTGCTACTGCGAGCTCTAGTAAGGTACACATCAATAACATGTATATCACATATACCTTTGTTCACTGTAGCAACCAGACCTCAAACAGTCTGATCTCTGTGCTCCGGTGTCATCCCTGGATCAGTAATGCTGACACCACACAGTACTCGGAGGATTTATAGCAGAGTAGCAATCACACACCTATTACATCGAGTGTCTCAAAAGAGAACTTATTACAATAAATATGGCCTTAAACAGCGGAAGGCATGGAAGATAAGTGAGTCCATCAACTCCAACGGCATCACTGAGTATAGAACCATGACCTAAAACTCCTCAATCGTCGTCTGAAAAGTCTGCAACATTAACGTTGCAGCCCGAAAACGGGTCAGCACATGGAATATGCTGGCAAGGTAACACATAGAGAGTAATGGAATGCAACAGCTATACTATATGCATATTTGGCTGGTGAAAAGCTCTATGGTTACTGTTTTTGCGTAAAGCCAATTTTTCCCTACTTCAAAGGAATAAAATTAATTACTATCATGGTGGTTGTTAAACATTGAGAATGGTTGACAGCATTCTCAATCCCAATTAAAATAACATCATTTAACCCAACAAAATTAACTTTAGAGTAACATGTTGAGATTCACATGAAAATCCAGGTACTAGATACTCAAGATGTCCATAACCGGGGACACGGCTAATCATGATTAGTTTGTTACACTCTGCAGAGGTTTGCACACTTTTCCCCACAAGACTCGATCGCCTCCGTTTGGTTTCTCGCACTACAAGGTGTTTGAGAAACGGATGACCGAGACACAGTCTTTCAGAAGCGCTAGCACCTTACGACGGGTAGACCGGTACACCTACTTTCCCCTACATCTGCTAGTCTACCACTGTAAGAGTTCGCACAACTTAGTCAACTATGCCAGAGCCCATATTGGCTTGTGGCTGCACACGGAAGTTTCTAGTATGAAAAATCTCATGATCCCTTTGAGCCTGGGTGGCGGTCCAAAGAAAAACAGGCAAGTCCTGGTAACCCCAGGTGCCTCAATCCACCCAGATGTGTGTTAGGTTGCCACCTTAGATAAACCCTTAATTATCAATCTCACATCTGTCATGGATATCACTCACCCAATCCACGTCTACTAGCATAGCATGGCATAATAAGCAAACGTAGAAGTAACTCCCAAAGGTTTGATAAGAAACAGGTAATAGGTACTACCTCATCTACTTCCCATCCCACAATTTAATTAGATCCTAACCATGCAATGTGTGAGGATTGATCTAATGCAATAAAACTGGGTTGTAGAAAAGGTATGATCAAAGTGTTACTTGCCTTGCTGATGATCCGCGAAACCTAGAGATTCGAAGTAACAAGCGGCGCACTCCGGGTATTCTATCGCAGACAAACAACAAGCATACAATAAGTACTCATCTAATGCACGGGTAAAACTCAAATAGAAGATCTAACCAGAAAGTTCAACTTAAGAACCCTGGTTGGCAAAAAGAATCAAATCGATCGAAGCAAAAGAAATCAAACGACGAAAGAAACAACTTCGTTCTAGTAATCTGGATCTAGGGCAAATTTTACAGTAGCAAAAACTTGTTTAAGTTGATTATTCGGAAAGAGGGTTTCGAGACGAAACTCCAGGCGCTTGAATCGCCTGATTCCGATAAACGAGCGAAAAATTATACTAAAACGAAAATCGGATCAGAAATCGCGATCAGAAAATAACCGCGGAAAATCCGACGAAAAAGAAAACGACGAATAGAATTTTTTTTAAAAAAACTGCACGGAAAAACGGGGCGGCGGCGAACCTCGAAAGGCGCGCTCTCTGGCGACGGCGGGCGGCGGCGGCGGCTGGCTAGGGCGGCGGCTAGGGTTTCGGTGGTGGCGGGCCGGCTCTCTCTCGCGGGCCTCGGGCGCTATTTAAAGGCCCCGGGCGGAGGTTTCCTGGCCGGGTACGGCCCGGAGTCGGTTACGCGTTTTTTTTATAATTCCGCTCGGAAGAAAAATAAAAAGAAATACTAAACAGACTCCAAAAATCACGAAATAAATTTTGCCGGGTTCCTAAAATCAAGCCTGATAAAGTGAACATTTATCTGGGCCGAAACTACAACTTTGAAAAATGCGCATTTTTCCTAAATTCAAATAAAATACCGAAAAACTCCAAAATAAAACTTATTTGATTTTTTTATTAAATCTTCAATATTTCTATATTTTGGGAAAGTCATTTTATTCCCGCTCTCATATTTTTGTAATAGAAATAATTGAGGATAAAATAAATAAAATCAAATGATCCTGTTTACATAATTTGAGAAGACTCAAATAACGAAATCCCCAACTCTCTCCGTGGGTCCTTGAGTTGCTTAGGATTTTCTAGGATCAAAACCAAAAGCAAATTAAAATATGATATGCATGACGTCCTAATGTATAACATTCCAAATTGAAAATTTGGAATGTTACAAACCTACCCCCTTAAGATGAATCTCGCCCTCGAGATTCGGGTTGGCTAGAAAATAGGTGAGGGTGGTCTTTGAGCAAATCTTCCTCTCGCTCCCAGGTGGCTTCATCCTCTGTGTGGTGGCTCCACTGAACTTTGCAAAACTTGATAACCTTGCTGCGAGTAACTCGGCTGGCAAACTCGAGAATCTTGACTGGTTTCTCCTCATAGGTCAAATTGTTATCCAACTGAATTGCTTGTAATGGCACTGTGTCTCTCAAAGGTATGTCAGCCATCTCCGTGTGACACTTCTTCAACTGAGAAACGTGGAACACATCATGCACTCCTGCCAATCCTTTTGGCAATTCCAACTTGTAGGCCACTTCTCCCATACGCTCCAAAACTCGATATGGCCCTACAAATCATGGTGCTAACTTCCCCTTAACTCCAAAGCGCTTAATCCCTCAAAGTGGGGATACTCGAAGATAAGCTCTATCTCCGACTTCGTAAACTGTCTCCTTGCGTTTAGAATCTGCGTAGCTCTTCTGCCTGGACTGGGCTACCTTGAGCCTATCGCGTATCAACTTCACCTTCTGTTCAGACTCTTTAATCAAATCTGGTCCAAACAACTGGCGGTCTCCAACTTCGTCCCATGACAACGGTGTCCTGCACCTCCTTCCGTACAAAGCCTCGAAAGGGGCCATCTTCAAACTGGTCTGATAGCTATTATTGTAAGAGAACTCTGCATATGGCAAATTATCGTCCCAACTAGATCCATAATCTAGCGCACAAGCTCTCAGCATATCCTCCAAAATCTGATTGACTCTCTCGGTCTGTCCATCTGTCTGCGGATGAAAAGCTGTACTGAATTCTAACCTGGTACCCAAAGTCTCATGCAACTACTTCCAGAACTTTGAGGTAAACTGGGTTCCTGTATCCGATATGATGCTCCTCGGAACTCCATGCAAACATACGATCCTGGTCATGTATATCTTTGCCAACTTAGCACTGGTGTAAGTGGTCTTTACTGGGATGAAATGTGCTACCTTCGTCAATCGATCAACTACAACCCAAATCGAGTCATAGCCTGAACGAGTCCTTGGCAATCCCGTGATAAAATCCATGCCTAGCTTATCCAACTTCCATTCGGGTATCGGCAATGGTTGCAACAATCCTGCTGGCTTCTGATGTTCTGCCTTTACTCTCTGACATACATCACAAACTGCTACATACTCCGCAATATCCTTCTTCATTCCGGTCCACCAGAAAATATCCTTCAAATCCAAATACATCTTGGTATTTCCTGGGTGAATCGAATACGGTGAATCATGGGCCTCTTGCAAAATCAACTTTCTAATCTCCGGGTTATTGGGCACGTAAACACGGTCTTCAAACCATAGGGTGTCGTGCTCATCCTCACGAAATCCTTTAGCTTTTCCTTTGCTCAGTTTCTCCTTTATAGCGGCAATCTCTTTGTCAGTTTTCTGAGCTTCTCTGATTCTATCCATCAAAGTTGACTGAATTTCCAAGGCTGCTACATAGCCTCTCGGAACTATTTCCAAACATAGTTCACGAAGATTTCCTGCTAACTCCTTGGGTATTTCTCCCGTCATTAGTGTATTGACATGACTCTTACGGCTTAATGCATCAGCTACTACATTAGCTTTTCCGGGATGATAATGCAATTTCATATCATAATCCTTGATAAGCTCCAACCATCTCCTTTGTCTGAGGTTCAACTCCTTCTGCGTGAAAATGTACTTCAAACTCTTATGATCCGTGTACACCTCACAATGATTTCCAATGAGAAAATGTCTCCATGTCTTCAGTGCATGCACTACGGCTGCTAACTCCAAATCATGCGTAGCATAATTCAATTCGTGGGGCTTCAGTTGTCGTGAAGCATACGAAACAACTCTCCCTTCCTGCATAAGCACTGCTCCAAGCCCTCGACGTGAAGCGTCGCAATACACCTCATAATCCTTGGTTTGATCTGGCAAAATCAATACTGGTGAGGTCACCAAACGTTTCTTCAACTCTTGGAAACTAGCCTCACACTCCTCAGTCCATTTGAACTTAGTATCCTTCTTCAGCAACTCCGTCATAGGCTTTGCAATCTTTGAGAAATTCTCAATAAATCTCCGGTAGTATCCTGTGAGTCCAAGAAAACTCCGGATCTCTCCAACTGTTGTTGGTGCTTCCCACTTGGTCATGGTTTCAACTTTAGCAGGATCTACTGCTATACCTTCTCCGGATATAACGTGTCCGAGGAATCCTACTTCCTTCAACCAAAATTCACATTTTCTGAACTTGGCATATAATTGATGTTCTCTGAGCTTTCCAAGTACCAAACGCAAAGGCTCCTTATGCTCCTCTTCATTCTTCGAATATACCAGGATATCATCAATGAACACTACGACGAACTTATCCAAAAACTCCATAAACACTTTGTTCATCATGTTCATAAAATAGGCAGGCGCGTTAGTCAGCCCAAATGACATAACGGTATACTCATATAGTCCATATCTTGTGGTGAATGCTGTCTTGGGTATATCCTGTTCTCAAATCTTCAACTCGTGGTATCCTGATCGCAAATCGATCTTGGAAAACACTTTAGCTCCTTGTAATCGATCAAACAAATCGTTGATCATTGGTAGCGGGTACTTGTTCTTGATCGTTACCTCGTTCAATCCTCGATAGTCAACAACCATCCTTAACGATCCATCCTTCTTCTCCACTAGAAGTACTGGTGATCCCCAAGGCGAAGAACTTGGGCGAATATATCCCTTATCCAGTAACTCCTTAATCTGCTTCTTAATTTCCACCAAATCTTTTGCTGGCATCCTATATGGTCTCTTTGATATTGGCCCAGTGCCTGGCAATAGCTCAATCAAAAACTCAATGTCTCTATCCGGTGGCATGCCTGGCAACTCTTTGGGAAATACATATGGAAAATCCTTTACCACTGGTACTTCCTCCTGCACAACTCCTGATAAGGAATTTACTTATGTCCTATTTGGCGCATGCCGGGATACATACTTGATCCTTCTTCCTTCTGGCGTTGTGAGCAAAATTGTCTTACTGGCGCAATCGATGTTTCCCCCGTACATCGACAGCCAATCCATACCAAGAATCACATCCAGACCTTGGGATTTCAAAATAATTAAATCCGTTGGGAAAACATGCCTTCCTATACTTAATGGCACTTGAAAACATCCTTGACTGGACATGTACTCCGCTCCTGGTGAGCTTACTAGCATAGGTGTTTTAAGAATCCTAGTGGGCAGGCTATACTTTTCCACAAATCCCCTTGATATGTATGAATGCGATGCACCAGTATCAAAAAGAACGAGTGCAGTAAATGACTTAACCAAAAACTTACCTATTACTGCATCGGGCTGAGCTTCAACCTCCTCCACATTAACGTGGTTCACCTGTCCCCTGTTGAAAGGGTTCGGCTTCTTTCCAGAACTTCCATTTCCGTTTTGTCCTTCAGGACAGTCATTTGCATAATGTCCTGACTTCGAACACTTATAGCAAGTGACGTGGCTCAAATCCTTCTTGGCTGGGGTTGATGGGGTGCCGCGGTTCTGTCCATTACTTCCTCCATTCCCATTACCATTCTTGGTGCCATTGTGATTGTGCGAGCTACCTACTCCATGGATATGCTGAAAATGTCCTCCTGGTCTAGGGGTAAAACGAGGCTTCTGCTGAGCTCCTGAATTATACTTTCCTTGTCCATAGTTCCTCTTGCGGTTCTCAATTTGCTGCTGCTTCCCTTCAATCATAAGAGCACGATCTACCAACTCCTGGTAGTTGTTGAAGGTGGCTACCATCAACTGCATACTCAACTCATCATTCAATCCTTCCAGGAATTTCTCCTGCTTAGCTGCATCCGTAGCAACGTCATCTGGGGCATAACGTGCTAGCTTACTAAACTCCTCCACATACTGGCCAATTGTCCGTCCTCCTTGGCGCAAGTTACGAAACTCACGCTTCTTCATGGCCATTGCTCCTGCTGAAACATGGGCAGTACGAAAAGCTTGCTGAAACTGGTCCCATGTGACAGTGTCGACTGGGAAGGTGGCTGTGAAATTCTCCCACCAAGATGCTGCGGGTCCTTCTAACTGATGTGCGGCAAACTTCACCTTCTCCACATCTGTGCATCCTGCTGTGGTCAACTCCCTAGCTATCTTGCGGAGCCAATCATCTGCTACTATCGGCTCAGTGCTACTGGAAAACACCGGCAGATTCAGCCTAAGAAAACGGGCTAAGTGGTCAACTGGTGGTGGTGGTGGTGGGTTGTTGTTGTTGTTGTTTCCCTGATTCTGATTCTGTACTAGCAACTGCATCAAGGTGTTCTGCTGTTGGATCAACTGGGTGAGCTCCGGCGGAAAGGTAAATCCGGGGTCACGTCTCGGAGGCATCTGAGGGTTTAGAAAGGATGAGATATAAGAATAGAGGGGGTCTAAAGGGAAAACACTACCCATATGCACATGAGGCAAAAGCACACAATTCACTTCAATCAAACAAACAAAGGCATACAATCGATCTAACTATCGCAAAAAGTGCTCGGACTACTATCTTTACATGGTGGACTACTACTACTGATGAGGTGGTCTACTAGAAATATTCTACGGTTGTAGACTCCATGATATCTGCTCCTGCTTCATCAACATAGTCATCATCGCTACTATCTTGTTCCGAGTCGGTGCCGTCAATGATGATGTAGTCTTCCGGGCTAATCTCCTTGGGTTCTTCGTCTTCATCTACTGGTGTCGGGCCTCCCATAAATATTCCAATCTTCTTGATCAGATCGTCATTCTTCTCCACCAATACTTCAATTTCTTCTTCATAATCTTCGCGTGTAGCCTTGAGTTCTTCCTCCAGTTCCTTGATTCTAGTCTTAGCCTTCTTTAGATCTATCATGTCGGCGCACATCTGATTCTCCTATCGTCGAATGTGCTGGTTTAACTCCTGAATAAAAGTTGCAATTGATCTATCTTTCCTGGTGCTGATCATCTCCCAGTGTTCATCTCGGCGCCCACAAATCTGGTAGATAGTATCCTTGAGATCCTTGCGGTAGACTTCTCCAATGCGTCCCATGGCAATGTGAGCTGCCATGCTCTTTCCTAGACTCCAAGTTGGTGCATTAAAAGAAAACTCTATGGGCTCAGTGACTGGCATGAACGTCCTTCCTGGAACTTGAACTTGAATCATCCAGCGCTCTTCTTCAGGTAAAGTGGCGTTGTAGGTTCCCGTGAAGCTTGGTATTCCTATGTTCAGGTATCTAGTGACTTCCTTCAAGTGGCGTCCAAAGGGTGTATCTTCATCCGGTTGGGTGAACTTGTTCCTTGCATCCGCCATCCTAAAGAGTAGAAAAGATGAGAAGTCAGAAGAGAAGAGAGTGAGTAGTGATCTAGGTCTTTAGCTTAGTGGTCGTGTCCTACAGTCAGCGTGTGCTCTGATACCATCTCTGTAGCGACCAGACCTCAAACAGTCTGATCTCTGTGCTCCGGTGTCATCCCTGGATCAGTAATGCTGACACCACACAGTACTCAGAGGATTTATAGCAGAGTAGCAATCACACACCTATTACATCGAGTGTCTCAAAAGAGAACTTATTACAATAAATATGGCTTAAGGCCATCTAATAACGATAACAGCGGAAGGCATGGAAGATAAGTGAGTCCATCAACTCCAACGGCATCACTGAGTATAGAACCATGACCTAAAACTCCTCAATCATCGTCTGAAAAGTCTGCAACATTAACGTTGCAGCCCGAAAACGGGTCAGCACATGGAATATGCTGGCAAGGTAACACATAGAGAGTAATGGAATGCAACAGCTATACTATATGCATATTTGGCTGGTGGAAAGCTCTATGGTTACTGTTTTTGCGTAAAGCCAATTTTTCCCTACTTCAAAGGAATAAATTAATTACTATCATGGTGGTTGTTAAACATTGAGAATGGTTGACAGCATTCTCAATCCCAATTAAAATAACATCATTAAAATCCCACAAAATTAATTTTAGAGTAACATGTTGAGATTCCACATGATAATCCAGGTACTAGATACTCAAGATGTCCATAACCAGGGACACGGCTAACCATGATTAGTTTGTTACACTCTGCAGAGGTTTGCGCACTTTTCCCCACAAGACTCGATCGCCTCCGTTGGATTTCTCGCACTACATGGTGTTTGAGAAACGGATGACCGAGACACAGTCTTTCAGAAGCGCTAGCACCTTACGACGGCTAGACCGGTACATCTACTTTCCCCTACGTCTGCTAGTCTACCACTGTAAGAGTTCGCACAACTTAGTCAACTATGCCAGAGCCCATAATGGCTTGTGGCTGAACACGGAAAGTTTCTAGTATGAAAAATCTCATGATCCCTTTGAGCCTGGGTGGCGTCCAAGAAAAACAGGCAAGTCTGGAAATACCCAGGTGCCTCAATCCACCCAGATGTGTGGTTAGGTTGCCACCTTAGATAAACCATTAATTAACAATCTCACATCTGTCATGGATATCACTCACCCAAATCCACGTCTACTAGCATAGCATGGCATAATAAGCAAACGTAGAAGTAACCCAAAGGTTTGATAATAAACAGGTAATAGTACTACCTCATTACTTCCATCCCACAATTTAATTAGATCCTAACCATGCAATGTGTGAGGATTGATCTAATGCAATAAAACTGGGTTGTAGAAAAGGTATGATCAAAGTGTTACTTGCCTTGCTGATGATCCGCGAAACCTAGAGATTCGAAGTAACAAGCGGCGCACTCCGGGTATTCTATCGCAGACAAACAACAAGCATACAATAAGTACTCATCTAATGCACGGGTAAAACTCAAATAGAAGATCTAACCAGAAAGTTCAACTTAAGAACCCTGGTTGGCAAAAAGAATCAAATCGATCGAAGCAAAAGAAATCAAACGACGAAAGAAACAACTTCGTTCTAGTAATCTGGATCTAGGGCAAATTTTACAGTAGCAAAAACTTGTTTAAGTTGATTATTCGGAAAGAGGGTTTCGAGAAGAAACTCCAGGCGCTTGAATCGCCTGATTCCGATAAACGAGCGAAAAGTTATACTAAAACGAAAATCGGATCAGAAATCGCGATCAGAAAATAACCGCGGAAAATCCGACGAAAAAGAAAACGACGAACAGAATTCCGCTCGGAAGAAAAATAAAAAGAAATACTAAACGGAATCCAAAAATCACGAAATAAATTTTGCCGGGTTCCTAAAATCAAGCCTGATAAAGTGAACATTTATCTGGGCCCAAACTACAACTTTGAAAAACGCGCATTTTTCCTAAATTCAAATAAAATACCAAAAAACTCCGAAATAAAACTTATTTGATTTTTTATTAAATCTTCAATATTTCTATATTTTGGGAAAGTCATTTTATTCCCGCGCTCATATTTTTGTAATAGAAATAATTGAGGATAAAATAAATAAAATCAAATGATCCTGTTTACATAATTTGAGAAGACTCAAATAACGAAATCCCCAACTCTCTCCGTGGGTCCTTGAGTTGCTTAGGATTTTCTAGGATCAAAACCAAAAGCAAATTAAAATATGATATGCATGACGTCCTAATGTATAACATTCCAAATTGAAAATTTGGGATGTTACATTCACCTTGCCATCCTTCTTATCCGCCAAATACTTGGGGCAGTTCCGCTTCCAGTGACCAGTCTGCTTGCAGTAGAAGCACTCAGTTTCAGGCTTAGGTCCAGATTTGGGTTTCTTCTCCTGATCAGTAACTTGCTTGCTTTTCTTCTTGAAGTTCCCCTTCTTCTTCCCTTTGCCCTTTTTCTTGAAACTAGTGGTCTTGTTGACCATCAACATTTGATGCTCCTTCTTGATTTCTACCTCCGCAGCTTTCAGCATTGCGAAGAGCTCGGGAATAGTCTTATTCATCCCTTGCATATTATAGTTCATCACAAAGCTCTTGTAGCTTGGTGGCAGTGATTGGAGAATTCTGTCAATGACGCAATCATCTGGAAGATTAACTCCCATCTGAATCAAGTGATTATTATACCCAGACATTTTGAGTATATGCTCACTGACAGAACTGTTCTCCTCCATCTTGCAGCTATAGAATTTATTGGAGACTTCATATCTCTCAATCCGGTCATTTGCTTGAAATATTAACTTCAACTCCTGGAACATCTCATATGCTCCATGACGTTCAAAACGTCGTTGAAGTCCCGATTCTAAGCCGTAAAGCATGGCACACTGAATTATCGAGTAGTCATCAGCTTTGCTCTATCAGACGTTCACAACATCTGGTGTTGCTCCAGCAGCAGGCCTGGCACCTAGCGGTGCTTCCAGGATGTAATTCTTCTGTGCAGCAATGAGGATAATCCTCAAGTTACGGACCCAGTCCGTGTAATTGCTACCATCATCTTTCAACTTTGCTTTCTCAAGGAACGCATTAAAATTCAATGGAACAACAGCACGGGCCATCTATCTACAATCATACATAAACAAGCAATATACTATCAGGTACTAGGTTCATGATAAATTTAGGTTCAATTAATCATATTACTTAAACTCCCACTTAGATAGACATCCCTCTAATCATCTAAGTGATCACGTGATCCAAATCAACTAAACCATAACCGATCATCACGTGAAATGGAGTAGTTTTCAATGGTGAACATCGCTATGTTGATCATATCTACTATATGATTCACGCTCGATCTTTCGATCTCAGTGTTCCGAGGCCATATCTGCATATGCTAGGCTCGTCAAGTTTAACCTGAGTATTCTGCGTGTGCAAAACTGGCTTGCACCCGTTGTAGATGGACGTAGAGCTTATCACACCCGATCATCACGTGGTGTCTGGGCACGACGAACTTTGGCAACGGTGCATACTCAGGGAGAACACTTTTATCTTGAAATTTAGTGAGAGATCATCTTATAATGCTACCGTCAATCAAACCAAGATAAGATGCATAAAAGATAAACATCACATGCAATCAATATACGTGATATGATATGGCCATCATCATCTTGTGCTTGTGATCTCCATCTCCGAAGCACCGTCGTGATCACCATCATCACCGGCGCGACACCTTGATCTCCATCGTAGTATCGTTGTCGTCTCGCCAATCTTATGCTTCCACGACTATCGCTACCGCTTAGTGATAAAGTAAAGCATTACAGCGCGATTGCATTGCATACAATAAAGCGACAACCATATGGCTCCTGCCAGTTGCCGATAACTCGGTTACAAAACATGATCATCTCATACAATAAAATTTAGCATCATGTCTTGACCATATCACATCACAACATGCCCTGCAAAAACAAGTTAGACGTCCTCTACTTTGTTGTTGCATGTTTTACGTGGCTGCTACGGGCTTTAAGCAAGAACCAATCTTACCTACGCATCAAAACCACAACAATAGTTTGTCAAGTTGGTGCTGTTTTAACCTTCGCAAGGACCGGGCGTAGCCACACTCGGTTCAACTAAAGTTGGAGAAACTGTCACCCGCAAGCCACCTATGTGCAAAGCACGTCGGGAGAACCGGTCTCGCGTAAGCGTACGCGTAATGTCGGTCCGGGCTGCCTCGTCCAACAATACCGCCGAACCAAAGTATGACATGCTGGTAAGCAGTATGACTTATATCGCCCACAACTCACTTGTGTTCTACTCGTGCATATAACATCAACATATAAAACCTAGGCTCGGATGCCACTGTTGGGGAACGTAGTAATTTCAAAAAATTTCCTACGCACACGCAAGATCATGGTGATGCATAGCAACGAGAGGGGAGAGTATGATCTACGTACCCTTGTAGATCGACAACGGAAGCGTTTGGTTGATGTAGTCGTACGTCTCCACGGCCCGACCGATCAAGCACCGAAACTACGGCACCTCCGAGTTCTAGCACACGTTCAGCTCGATGACGACCCCTGGACTCCGATCCAGCAAAGTGTCGGGGAAGAGTTCCGTCAGCACGACGGCGTGGTGACGATCTTGATGTACTACCATCGCAGGGCTTCGCCTAAGCACCGCTACAATATTATCGAGGACTATGGTGGAAGGGGGCACCGCACACGGCTAAGAATATGATCACGTGGATCAACTTCTCTCTCTAGGGGGTGCCCCTGCCTCCGTATATAAAGGTTCAAGGGAGGGGGGCCGGCCGGCCAGGAGAGGCGCTCCCCCCTTTCCTAGTTGGAATTGGATTCGTGGAGGGGGGGAAAGAGGAGAGAGAGGAGGAAGGGGGGCGGCCCCCTCTCCTTGTCCAATTCGGACCAAGGGGGGGAGGGGCGCGTGGCCCATCTCTGGCTACCTCTCCTCTCTTCCACTAAGGGCAACTAAGGCCCATATACCTCCCGGGGGGTTCCGGTAACCTCTAGGTACTCCGGTAAAATCCCGATTTCACCCGGAACACTTCCGATATCCAAACATAGGCTTCCAATATATCAATCTTTATGTCTCGACCATTTTGAGACTCCTCGTCATGTCCATGATCACATCCGGGACTCCGAACAACCTTCGGTACATCAAAATGCATAAACTCATAATATAACTGTCATCGTAACCTTAAGCGTGCGGACCCTACGGGTTCGAGAACAATGTAGACATGACCGAGACACGTCTCTGGTCAATAACCAATAGTGGAACCTGGATGCTCATATTGGCTCCTACATATTCTACGAAGATCTTTTATCGGTCAGACCGCATAACAACATACGTTGTTCCCTTTGTCATCGGTATGTTACTTGCCCGAGATTCGATCGTCGGTATCCAATACCTAGTTCAATCTCGTTACCGGCAAGTCTCTTTACTCGTTCCGTAATACATCATCTCACAACTAACATATTAGTTGTAATGCTTGCAAGGCTTATGTGATGTGCATTACCGAGAGGGCCCAGAGATACCTCTCCGACAATCGGAGTGACAAATCCTAATCTCGAAATACGCCAACCCAACATGTACCTTTGGAGACACCTGTAGTGCTCCTTTATAATCACCCAGTTACGTTGTGACGTTTGGTAGCACACAAAGTGTTCCTCCGGCAAACGGGAGTTGCATAATCTCATAGTCATAGGAACATGTATAAGTTATGAAGAAAGCAATAGCAACATACTAAACGATCGGGTTCTAAGCTAATGGAATGGGTCATGTCAATCAGATCATTCATCTAATGATGTGATCATGTTAATAAAATGACAACTCTTTGTCCATGGTTAGGAAACATAACCATCTTTGATTAACAAGCTAGTCTAGTAGAGGCATACTAGTGACACTCTGTTTGTCTATGTATTCACACATGTATTATGTTTCCGGTTAATACAATTCTAGCATGAATAATAAACTTTTACCATGATATATAAGGAAATAAATAATAACTTTATTATTGACTCTAGGGCATATTTCCTTCAAGTTGCTCTCAGGGAAAACCCTCTTCCCATTCCCCAAACGCGGAAACATAAATAGATGGAAACCCACGCGGACCTCGGGCTGGCGATTCCTATTTAGCGCCACAGGCGCCAGTTTATAGGAAATTTTGCTAACCGGCGCCTGCAGCGCGTTGGATGGGCTCAGCCCATCTTCTCCTTTCTTCTATTTTAAGACGAAAAAGAGAAGGCCGCTTTTTGGCGACGCGTTTTTCCCTCTAGTTAGGGTTTTGGTTCTCGTGCTGGCGATTTTCCGCCGCCGTCGAGTTTTCTGGCCGTCCCTGCCGTCGATCCTCTTCCTGCTGTGCGAGCGACCTGGTCTGCGAGCCTCGATCGCGCCAGGCCATAGCTAGCGGGCATTTACGACGGAGTTAGGGTTCCTATCTGCACACCCGATCCAATCTTATTCGGGTAAGGAAATCTCCATGGCGACTGCTGAGACCTCGGACCAAGCTGTTGGGGAACGTAGCATAAATTCAAAATTTTCCTACGTGTCACCAAGATCAATCTATGGAGTCATCTAGCAACGAGGGAGGAGTGGATCTACATACCCTTGTAGATCACGTGCGGAAGCGTTCAAGAGAACGGGGTTGATGGAGTCGTACTCGTCGTGATCCAAATCACCGATGATCCTAGCGCCGAACGGACGGCACCTCCACGTTCAACACACGTACGGAGCAGCGACGTCTCCTCCTTCTTGATCCAGCAAGGGGAAGGAGAGGTTGATGGAGATCCAGCAGCACGACGGCGTGGTGGTGGAAGTAGCGGGATTCCAACAGGGCTTCGCCAAGCGCTGCGGGAGGAGGGAGATGTGTCATGGGAGGGAGAGGGAGGCGCCAGGGCTTAGGTTGGGCTGCCCTCCCTTCCCCCCACTAATATATAGGGCCAAGGGAGAGGGGGAGGCGCAGCCTTGGCCCTTCCTCCAAGGAAGGGTGCGGCCAGGGAGGAGTCCCTCCTCCCCAAGGCACCTCGGAGGTGCCTTCCCCCTTTAGGACTCTTCCTTCCCTTGATTCTTGGCGCATGGGCCTCTTGGGGCTGGTGCCCTTGGCCCATATAGGCCAAGGCGCACCCCCTACAGCCCATGTGGCCCGGGGCAGGTGGCCCCACCCGGTGGACCCCGGGACCCTTCCGGTGGTCCCGGTACAATACCGGTGACCCCGAAACTTGTCCCGATGGCCGAAATAGCACTTCCTATATATAATTCTTTACCTCCGGACCATTCCGGAACTCCTCGTGACGTCCGGGATCTCATCCGGGACTCCGAACAACTTTCGGGTTACCGCATACTAATATCTCTATAACCCTAGCGTCACCGAACCTTAAGTGTGTAGACCCTACGGGTTCGGGAGACATGCAGACATGACCGAGATGACTCTCCGGTCAATAACCAACAGCGGGATATGGATACCCATGTTGGCTCCCACATGTTCCACGATGATCTCATCGGATGAACCACGATGTCAAGGACTTAATCAATCCCGTATACAATTCCCTTTGTCTATCGGTACGATACTTGCCCGAGATTCGATCGTCGGTATCCCGATACCTTGTTCAATCTCGTTACCGGCAAGTCTCTTTACTCGTTCCGTAACACATCATCCCGTGATCAACTCCTTGATCACATTGTGCACATTATGATGATGTCCTACCGAGTGGGCCCAGAGATACCTCTCCGTTTACACGGAGTGACAAATCCCAGTCTCGATTCGTGCCAACCCAACAGACACTTTCGGAGATACCTGTAGTGTACCTTTATAGCCACCCAGTTACGTTGTGACGTTTGGCACACCAAAGCACTCCTACGGTATCCGGGAGTTGCACAATCTCATGGTCTAAGGAAATGATACTTGACATTAGAAAAGCTTTAGCATACGAACTACATGATCTTGTGCTAGGCTTAGGATTGGGTCTTGTCCATCACATCATTCTCCTAATGATGTGATCCCGTTATCAACGACATCCAATGTCCATGGTCAGGAAACCGTAACCATCTATTGATCAACGAGCTAGTCAACTAGAGGCTTACTAGGGACATGGTGTTGTCTATGTATCCACACATGTATCTGAGTTTCCTATCAATACAATTCTAGCATGGATAATAAACGATTATCATGAACAAGGAAATATAATAATAACTAATTTATTATTGCCTCTAGGGCATATTTCCAACAGTCTCCCACTTGCACTAGAGTCAATAATCTAGTTCACATGCCATGTGATTAACACTCAAGGTCACATCGCCATGTGACTAACACCCAAAGAGTTTACTAGAGTCAATAATCTAGTTCACATTACTATGTGATTAACACTCAATGAGTTCTGGGTTTGATCATGTTATGCTTGTGAGAGAGGTTATAGTCAACGGGTCTGACTTTCAGATCCGTATGTATCTTCGCAAATCTCCATGTCATCTTGTAGATGCAGCTACTACGCTATATTTGGAGCCATTCAAATAACTGTTCTACTTGGAGCTATTCTAAATTGTTGCTCCATTATACGTATCCGGTATCTCTACTCAGAGCTATCCGGATAGGTGTTAAGCTTGCATCGACGTAACTCTTTACGTCGAACTCTTTATCACCTCCATAATAAGAAAATTCCTTAGTCCACTAGTTACTAAGGATAACTTTGACCGCTGTCCTGTGATCCATTCTTGGATCACTCTTGTACCCCTTGACTGACTCATGGCAAGGCACACTTCAGGTGCGGTACACAGCATAGCATACTGTAGAGCCTATGTCTTAAGCATAGGGGACGACCTTCGTCCTTTCTCTCTATTCTGCCGTGGTCGAGCTTTAAGTCTTAACTTCATACCTTACAACTCAGGCAAGAACTCCTTCTTTGACTGATCCATCTTGAACAACTTCAAGATCATGTCAAGGTATGTGCTCATTTGAAAGTACCATTAAGCGTTTTGATCTATCCTTATAGATCTTGATGCTCAATGTTCAAGTAGCTTAATCCAGGCTTTCCATTGAAAAACACTTTCCAAATAACCCTATATGCTTTCCAGAAATTCTACGTCATTTCTGATCAACAATATGTCAACAACATATATTCATCAGAAATTCTATAGTGCTCCCACTCACTTCTTTGGAAATACAAGTTTCTCATAAACTTGTATAACCCAAAATCTTTGATCATCTCATCAAAGCATACATTCCAACTCCGAGATGCTTACTCCAGTCCTTAGAAGGATTGCTTGGAGCTTTGCATACTTATTAGCATCTTTCAGGATTGACAAAACCTTCCGGTTGTATCACATACAACCTTTCCTCAAGAAAATCGTCGAGGAAACAATGTTTTGACATCCTATCTGCAAGATTCATAAATAATGCAGTAATCGCTAATATAATTCC
The DNA here is from genome assembly GCF_003073215.2 of Triticum urartu. NCBI lineage: Eukaryota > Viridiplantae > Streptophyta > Magnoliopsida > Poales > Poaceae > Triticum > Triticum urartu. The sequence continues at coordinate 80,342,804 of NC_053023.1, forward strand.
AACAGACTCTTAGCATCGCTACGAGTGAGAAAGTCTCATCGTAGTCATCCTTGAACTTGTGAAAACATTCTAGCAACATGACTTCCAAGACAGGATTACGTACCACTCTGAAGTAGTACGCATCCTTGTCATCCTACGAGGTTTGGTAGTGACTTGATCTGAAGTTTCATGATCACTATCATAAGCTTCCACTTCAATTGGTGTAGGTGCCACAGGAACAACTTCCTGTGCCCTGCCACACACTAGTTGAAGAGACGGTTCAATAACCTCATCAAGTCTCCACCATCCTCCCACTCAATTCTTTCGAGAGAAACTTTTCCTCAAGAAAGGACCCGATTCTAGAAACAATCCCTTATTGCTTTCGGATCTGAGACAGGAGGTATACCCAACTGTTTTGGGTGTCCTATGAAGATGCATTTATCCGCTTTGGGTTCGAGCTTATCAGCCTGAAACTTTTTCACATAAGCGTCGCAGCCCCAAACTTTTAAGAAATGACAGCTTAGGTTTCTCTAAACCATAGTTCATACGGTGTCATCTCATCGGAATTACGTGGTGCCCTATTTAAAGTGAATGTGGTTGTCTTTAATGCCTAACCCATAAACTATTGTGGTAATTCGATAAGAGACATCATGGTATGCATCATATCCAATAGGGTGCAGTTATGATGTTCGGACACACCATCACACTATGGTGTTCCAGGCTGTATTAGTTGTGAAACAATTTCCACAATGTCTTAATTCTGTGCCAAACTCGTAATTCAGATATTCATCTCTATGATCATATCATAGATATTTTATCCTCTTGTCACGATGATCTTTCAACTTCACCCTGAAATTACTTGAACCTTTCAATAATTCAGACTCGTGATTCATCAAGTAAATATACTCAACATCTACTCAAATCATCTGTGAAGTAAGAACATAACGATATCCACTACATGCCTCAGCACTCATTGGACTGCACACATCAAAATGTATTACTTCCAACAAGTTGCTTTCTAGTTCCATTTTACTGAAAACGAGGCTTTCAGTCATCTTGCCCATGTGGTATGATTTGCATGTTCAAGTGATTCAAAATCAAGTGAGTCCAAACGTCCATTTGCATGGAGTTTCTTCATGCATACACCAATAGACATGGTTCGCATGTCTCAAACTTTTCAAAAATGAGTGAGTCCAAAGATCCATCAACATGGAGGCTTCTTCATGCGTTTTATACCGATATGACTTAAGTGGCAGTGCCACAAGTAGGTGGTACTATCATTACTATCTTATATCTTTTGGCATGAACATGTGTATCACTACGATCGAGATTCAATAAACCATTCATTTTAGGTGCAAGACCATTGAAGGTATTATTCAAATAAACAGAGTAACCATTATTCTCCTTAAATGAATAACCGTATTGCGATAGACATAATCCAATCATGTCTATGCTCAACGCAAACACCAATCTCGATGGTAGAGGGAGCGTGCGATGCTTGATCATATCACTTGGAAACACTTCCAACACATATCGTAGCTCACCTTTAGCTAGTCTCCGTTTATTCCGTAGCTTTTATTTCGAGTTACTAACACTTAGCAACCGAACCGGTATCTAATACCCTGGTGCTACTAGGAGTACTAGTAAAGTACACATCAACACAATGTATATCCAATATACTTCTATCGACCTTGCCAGCCTTCTCATCTACCAAGTATCTAGGGTAATTCTGCTCCAGTGGCTGTTCCCCTTATTACAGAAGCACTTAGTCTCGGGTTTGGGTTCAACCTTGGGTTTCTTCACTAGAGCAGCAGCTGATTTGCCGTTTCATGAAGTATCCCTTCTTGCCCTTGCCCTTCTTGAAACTAGTGGTTTCACCAACCATCAACAATTGATGCTCCTTCTTGATTTCTACTTTCGCGGTGTCAAACATCGCGAATATCTCAAGGATCATCATATATGTCCCTGATATATTATAGTTCATCACGAAGCTCTAGCAGCTTGGTGGTAATGACTTCGGAGAAACATCACTATCTCATCTGGAAGATCAACTCCCACTCGATTCAAGCGATTGTTGTACTCAGACAATCTGAGCACAAGCTCAACAATTGAGCTTTTCTCCTTAGTTTGTAGGCTAAGAAAATCGTCGGAGGTCTTATACCTCTTGACGTGGGCACGAGCCTGAAATCCCAATTTCAGCCCTCGAAACATCTCATATGTTTCGCGACGTTTCAAAACGTCTTCGGTGCCTCAACTCTAAACCGTTTAACTGAACTATCACGTAGTTATCAAAATGTGTATGTCAGATGTTCGCAACATCCACAGACGACGTTCGAGGTTCAGCACACTGAGCGGTGCATTAAGGACATAAGCCTTCTATGAAGCAATGAGGACAATCCTCAGTTTACGGACCTAGTCCGCATAATTGCTACTATCAACTTTCAACTAAATTTTCTCTAGGAACATATCTAAACAGTAGAACTGAAGCGCGAGCTACGACATAATTTGCGAAGACCTTTTGACTATGTTCAGGATAATTAAGTTCATCTTATGAACTCCCACTCAGATAGACATCCCTCTAGTCATCTAAGTGATTACATGATCCGAGTCAACTAGGCCGTGTCCGATCATCACGTGAGACGGACTAGTTAACATCGGTGAACATCTTCATGTTGATCGTATCTTCTATACGACTCATGCTCGACCTTTCGGTCTTCTGTGTTCCGAGGCCATGTCTGTACATGCTAGGCTCGTCAAGTCAACCTAAGTGTTTACGTGTGTAAATCTGTCTTACACCCGTTGTATGTGAACGTTAGAATCTATCACACCCGATCATCACGTGGTGCTTCGAAACGCGAACTTTCGCAACGGTGCATAGTTAGGGGGAACACTTTCTTGAAATTTATGAGGGATCATCTTATTTACTACCGTCGTTCTAAGTAAACAAGATGTATAAACATGATAAACATCACATGCAATCAAATAGTGACATGATATGGCCAATATCATAGCTCCTTTGATCTCCATCTTCGGGGCTCCATGATCATTCGTCACCGGCATGACACCATGATCTCCATCATCATGACTCTATCATCATGTCTTCATGAAGTTGTCTCGTCAACTATTACTTCTACTACTAGCTAACGGTTAGCAATAAAGTAAAGTAATTACATGACGTTTATGTTGACACGCAGGTCATAAATAAATTAAGACAACTCCTATGGCTCCTGCCGGTTGTCATACTCATCGACATGCAAGTCGTGATTCCTATTACAAGAACATGATCAATCTCATACATCACATATATCATTCATCACATCCTTTTGGCCATATCACATCACATAGCATACCCTGCAAAAACAAGTTAGACGTCCTCTAATTGTTGTTTGCATGTTTTATGTGGCTGCTATGGGTTTCTAGCAAGAACGTTTCTTACCTACAAAACCACAACGTGATATGCCAATTGCTATTTACCCTTCATAAGGACCCTTTTCATCGAATCCGATCCGACTAAAGTGGGAGAGACAGACACCCGCTAGCCACCTTATGCAACTAGTGCATGTCAGTCGGTGGAACCAGTCTCACGTAAGAGTACGTGTAAGGTCGGTCCGGGCCGCTTCATCCCACGATGCGCCGAATCAAGATAAGACTAGTAAACGGCAAGCATATTGAACAAAATCAACGCCCACAACACTTTGTGTTCTACTCGTGCATAGAAACTACGCATAGACCTAGCTCATGATGCCACTGTTGGGGAACGTAGCATAAATTCAAAATTTTCCTACGTGTCACCAAGATCAATCTATGGAGTCATCTAGCAACGAGGGAGGAGTGGTGCATCTACATACCCTTGTAGATCGCGCGCGGAAGCGTTCAAGAGAAGGGTTGATGGAGTCGTACTCGTCGTGATCCAAATCACCGATGATCCTAGCGCCGAACGGACGGCACCTCCGCGTTCAACACACGTACGGAGCAGCGACGTCTCCTCCTTCTTGATCCAGCAAGGGGAAGGAGAGGTTGATGGAGATCCAGCAGCACGACGGCGTGGTGGTGGAAGTAGCGGGATTCCAACAGGGCTTCGCCAAGCGCTGCGGGAGGAGGAGATGTGTCATGGGAGGGAGAGGGAGGCGCCAGGGCTTAGTTGCTGCCCTCCCTTCCCCCCACTATATATAGGGCCAAGGGAGAGGGGGGGGCGCAGCCTTGGCCCTTCCTCCAAGGAAGGGTGCGGCCAGGGAGGAGTCCCTCCTCCCCAAGGCACCTCGGAGGTGCCTTCCCCCTTTAGGACTCTTCCTTTCCCTCTTTCTTGGCGCATGGGCCTCTTGGGGCTGGTGCCCTTGGCCCATATAGGCCAAGGCGCACCCCCTACAGCCCATGTGGCCCCCGGGGCAGGTGGCCCCACCCGGTGGACCCCCGGGACCCTTCCGGTGGTCCCGGTACAATACCGGTGACCCCGAAACTTGTCCCGATGGCCGAAATAGCACTTCCTATATATAATTCTTACCTCCGGACCATTCCGGAACTCCTCGTGACGTCCGGGATCTCATCCGGGACTCCGAACAACTTTTGGGTTACCGCATACTAATATCTCATAACCCTAGCGTCACCGAACCTTAAGTGTGTAGACCCTACGGGTTCGGGAGACATGCAGACATGACCGAGATGACTCCGGTCAATAACCAACAGCGGGATCTGGATACCCATGTTGGCTCCCACATGTTCCACGATGATCTCATCGGATGACGATGTCAAGGATTAATCAATCCCGTATACAATTCCCTTTGTCTATCGGTACGATACTTGCCCGAGATTCGATCGTCGGTATCCCGATACCTTGTTCAATCTCGTTACCGGCAAGTCTCTTTACTCGTTCCGTAACACATCACCGTGATCAACTCCTTGATCACATTGTGCACATTATGATGATGTCCTACCGAGTGGGCCCAGAGATACCTCTCCGTTTACACGGAGTGACAAATCCCAGTCTCGATTCGTGCCAACCCAACAGACACTTTCGGAGATACCTGTAGTGTACCTTTATAGCCACCCAGTTACGTTGTGACGTTTGGCACACCCAAAGCACTCCTACGGTATCCGGAGTTGCACAATCTCATGGTCTAAGGAAATGATACTTGACATTAGAAAAGCTTTAGCATACGAACTACATGATCTTGTGCTAGGCTTAGGATTGGGTCTTGTCCATCACATCATTCTCCTAATGATGTGATCCCGTTATCAACGACATCCAATGTCCATGGTCAGGAAACCATAACCATCTATTGATCAACGAGCTAGTCAACTAGAGGCTTACCAGGGACATGGTGTTGTCTATGTATCCACACATGTATCTGAGTTTCCTATCAATACAATTCTAGCATGGATAATAAACGATTATCATGAACAAGGAAATATAATAATAACTAATTTATTATTGCCTCTAGGGCATATTTCCAACACAAGCGGGGGTCAACAATGTGGAGAGGATGATGCAAGAGCTAGGGCTGCGAGAAGAGGATCTGGATGATGTCGTCTTCGATGAGAAGGAAGCACCATCGGTGGCTGCGCGTTGGGTCGCCTTGGCTAGGGTTCATACCCCAAAAACCTATAGCCAGACATGGTTCTTCCGGAATATGAGATCTGCTTGGGACTTGGCTCAAGATGTCAAGTTCAGACCGCTGGAGGATAACCTATACACAGTCCAATTCTCGTGCCTTGGAGACTGGGAGAGAGTCATGAACGATGGCCCATGGCACTTCCGGGGGGCGCGGTGATTATCAAGCCTTACGATGGGGTGACAAAGCCATCGACCATCAAGATGGACACGATCGAGATATGGGCGCAAATCCATGATGTTCCAGACCTGTATGCCCATCTAGTTCCGTCTCTGGCTGCTAAAGTGGGGGAGTTTCTGTTTGCCGAGCCCCTGTCACAAGACTTCTCGGGGAATTTTTACCGACTTTGGGTCAGAATTGATGTATCAAAACCGCTCAAGAATGCCGTGTCTATGATCCATGACACTAAGCGCCAGATTTATCGTGTGAAGTACGAGAAGTTGCCAGATTGGTGCGTAGTTTGTGGAAAGCTTGGCCACTTGTTAAAGGAGCATGGTACAGGAATTCATCCCCCATCGGCTCTTGTTTTCAAGGATTTAAGGGCTGAATGGTTCATGAGATCTGGCCGAGGTCCAGGAGGTGGACGAGGTCGTCGGGGGGGGGGGGGGGGGGGGAGAAAAGGAGGTCGCAATGGGGGCCGCTCAACCCCTGGACCAGGGATGCAAGAGGATTTTCATGAGGAAGGTGATCTAGGCGCTGCTGATGGAAGGACTATGGTGCTGAAGGAAGGAGGCAGATCAAGTACTGATTTGGACTTGATGATGGAAGACCAATCAAGAAAGAGGATGGGAAGATCTGAACTGGGCAACAACCTCTCGGCTCCACCGTCTGTGCATGGCACTGCTTCGTTGGAGAACAAGCTGGCCTTAGTCCCTGTTGATGCTGCTATGGTTAGTCCACCGATTACCAAGGGTCCAAAGAAGGCAAGGACTGGACTGGAAGGCAAGGAGGGTTATCATACTGCTGCTAAAAATTTGGCGGGCTCCCTGGAGGAGTGCCGCCGGGACCAATGAGTGCATTTTGTTGGAACTGTCGTGGAGCGGGTAAACCTGCGACAGTTCGAGAACTTCATGATTTTGCGAGGAAGTTTACCCCTACCGTGCTTTGTATTGTCGAGACACAGATAAGTGGGGCACGTGTAGAAGCTTTTGCTAGCACTCCAGGTTTCGATAATTCTTATGTTGTTAATAGCCAGGGGAGAAGTGGAGGCATTGGTATTTTTTGGAATAATGCAACGAAGCTTGAGATTTTGGGAGATTCATGTTATCACATAGATGCTAAAATTGAGGAGGCAGGTCAAGACCCATGGAGGATCACATGCGTATACGGCGAGGCCCAAACTCACCTCCGGCACCAAACATGGGATCTCATGAAAGGAATAAGTACTGTGAGCAATCTACCTTGGCTTTGCTTTGGAGATTTTAATGAGGTGTTACGACCTGAAGAGCACGAAGGAGTTGCAAACAGAAGCAATGCCCAGATTCAGGGTTTTCGGGATGCAGTTGACATCTACATGTTGATGGACATAGGTTACCAAGGGCGCTTTTGGACGTTCGAAAAGAAGGTAGCAGGAGGGTCTTACGCAAGAGTCAGGTTGGATCGGGCACTAGCTTCGGCGAGCTGGATGGTTCGATTCCCACATGCAATATTGACTCACCATAATGCCGCTACTTCAGACCATGGACCTATTTTGTTGAAGCTGAATGCCACGCAATGTGATCCGATGCCTAACAGAACCTTCAGGTACGAGGCGATGTGGGAGTCCCACGAGTCGTGGAAGGAGACGATCACAAACAGCTGGAACACGGCGAATGCAGGCTATGGGGTCGGCGATTTTCGGGACAAACTTCTGGCCATAACCAACGACGTGTCCTCATGGAGTAGAGACAACTTTGGTAGCATCAAGAAGGAGATAAAGCAGATGAAGACGCAGCTAGAACTATTGCGCAATGATCCAGGCAGGGTGAGGCCATCACATATAGAGCTGAAACTAAACGAGAGGCTGGCTAAACTATATCATAGGGAAGAGTTGATGTGGCGACAAAGATCCCGGGTGAAATGGCTCTCTGGGGGGGGCAGGAACACCAAGTTCTTTCACATGAGGGCAAGCATGAGGCATAAGAAAAATATGATCCGGGCACTCACAAATGCTTTGGGGATACACATTGAGGACCCGGCAGAATTGAAGGCCATGGTAGTGGAGTTCTATAAAAATTTGTATACTTCTGAAGGAGTTCAGGGGATGGAGGAGGTGCTGCGACATGTCCCAAGGAAGGTTACGCCGGCGATGAACGAGACCTTATGTGCTCCATATACCAATGCCGAGGTAAAAGCTGCTTTATTTCAAATGTTTCCGACCAAGGCTCCTGGCCCAGATGGTTTGCCGGCTCATTTTTACCAAAGGTGAAAGTTCACCTATCCCTAGGTGGTTTTGGTAATTCATAACAACATATAGCTCATTGAGCTAATGCTATTCCAAGATGACTATTCCAGGAAAGCTCAATGATTGGCATGGCATGGATGTGAAAGTGGAACCCTCAAAATGCTAAGGACAAAGGATTGGCTCAAGCTCAAAAGCTCAAGACTCTTCATTTTATATTTTAGTGATCCAAGATCACATTGAGTCTTTAGGAAAAGCCAATACTATCAAGGAGGGATGAGGTGTTGCTTAATGAGCCTCTTGCTTCATGTGCTTAGTGATATGCTCCAAAACCCTCAACTACTTTCCCATATCCACAAATGACCTAAACCCTAAGCCACACTCGGTCATACCGATTCTTTCTATCCGGCGCCACCGAGTTTCACTTGTCATAAGCCACTGCCAAACCCTAGCAATTCGGTTCTACCGACAGGGATCTCGGTCTCACCGAGATGGGATTGCAAACTCTCTGTTTCCCTTTCGTAACTTTTCGGTCTCACTGAAAGAGCGAATCGGTCCCACCGAGATTGCAATGTAAACTCTTTGTTTCCCTTTTGTAACTTTTCGGTCTCACCGAAAGAGCAAATCGGTCCCACCGAGTTTGCCTGACCAACTCTCTGGTTAGCTTATTACCAAACTCGGTCTCACCGAGTTTATGTAATCGGTCTCACCGAGATTCGTTATGCCCAAACCCTAACCATATCGGTCCTACCAAGTTGCATGTCAGTCCCACCGAAAATCTCTACGGTCACTAGGTTTACCTTTTCGGTCCGTCCGAGTTTGTTGATTCGGTCCCATCGAGATTAGAAAACTATGTGTAACGGTTGGATTTTGTGTGGAGGCTATATATACCCCTCCACCTCCTCTTCATTCATGGAGAGAGCCATAAGAACACATACACAATTCCAACTCATATGTTCTGAGAGAGAACCACCTACTCATGTGTTGAGACCAAGATATTCCATTCCTACCATATGAATCTTGATCTCTAGCCTTCCCCAAGTTGCTTTCCACTCAAATCGTCTTTACACAAAATCCAAATCCTATGAGAGAGAGTTGAGTGTTGGGGAGACTATCATTTGAAGCACAAGAGCAAGGAGTTCATTACCTACACACCATTTGTTACTTCTTGGAGAGTGGTGTCTCCTAGATTGGCTAGGTGTCACTTGGGAGCCTCCGACAAGATTGTGGAGTTGAACCAAGGAGTTTGTAAGGGCAAGGAGATCGCCTACTTCGTGAAGATCTACCGCTAGTGAGGCAAGTCCTTCGTGGGCGATGGCCATGGTGGGATAGACAAGGTTGCTTCTTCGTGGACCCTTCGTGGGTGGTTGCTTCTTCGTGGACCCTTCGTGGGTGGAGCCCTCCGTGGACTCGCGCAACCATTACCCTTTGTGGGTGGAGCCCTCCATGGACTCGTGCAACCGTTACCCTTCGTGGGTTGAAGTCTCCATCAACGTGGATGTAGGATAGCACCACCTATCCGAACCACGGGAAAAACATCCGTGTCTCCAATTGCGTTTGAATTCTCCAAACCCTTCCCTTTACATTCTTGCAAGTTGCATGCTTTACTTTCCGCTGCCAATATACTCTTTGCATGCTTGCTTGAATTGTGTGATGATTGCTTGACTTGTCCTACAATAGCTAAAATCTGCCAAGAACTAAAATTGGGAAAAGGTTAAGTTTTTATTTGATCAAGTAGTCTAATCACCCCCCCTCTAGACATACTTTCGATCCTACAAAAGGCATTGGGATATTTGTGAGGATGAAGTCACCACAGCAATTATGCGCATCATAAAGGGGGAGGAGAACCTGGAAAGTATTAATGATATGGTTTTGGTCTTGATTCCCAAGGTAACAAATCCAACACATTTGACATAGTTTAGGCCCATCGGTCTATGCAATGTCTTGTATAAAATTGCCTCCAAGTTGTTGCAAACAGGTTAAAAATAATCCTTCCTGGCATTATATCGGAGGAGCAGTTAGCTTTTGTGCCTGGTAAACTGATCACGGATAATATTATTTGTGCTTATGAGTGCTTACACTTTATGAAAAGAAACAGGTCAAAAACTAACAGTTTCTGTGCATTGAAGTTGGATATGATGAAGGCCTATGACAGAGTAGAGTGGGAATATTTGGAGGCAATTATGAACAAACTTGGTTTCTCTCCACCTTGGATTCATGTGGTCATGGGTATGGTGAAGTCAGTGTCTTTCTCGGTGTTATTCAATGGTGAAAAGCTTGAGCAATTCAAACCAACAAGAGGTATTCGACGGGGAGATCCAATTTCCCCTTACCTATTCTTACTTGCAGCAGAGGGCCTTTCGTGCCTACTAAAATCCAGTTCTCAGTCATCCGCTCTCAGTGGTGTTAAGGTGGCTCCCATAGCTCGTGAGGTGAACCACCTTCTTTTCGCAGATGACAGCCTGTTGCTTTTTAAGTCTAGTGTGGAGGGTGCAAATTTGGTTTCAAACCTTCTGAATACTTATTGTAATGCTTCTGATCAGAGAATAAACAATGATAAGTCCTCTATTTTCTTCAGCAAAGGTTGCCCCCAAGCGACCAGACAACAGGTTAAGGACGTTCTGGGAGTGCAGAATGAGTCACTTAGTGAAAAGTATTTGGGGATGCCCACTGAAGTTGGTCAATCAAAAAATGTCACTTTCAAGTATCTTAGGGACAGAGTGTGGGAGAAGATTAAAGGATGGATGCAGAGTCTTCTTTCTGCGGCAGGGAAGGAAGTACTCATAAAATCCGTGGCCCAGGCCATCCCTGTTTTCTCCATGTCTTGTTTCAGACTCCCTAGGGGTTTATGTGAGAGTGTGACATCAACAATCAGACAGTTTTGGTGGGGTTGTAAGCAAGGACGAAGAAAGCCATGTTAGGTGGCATGGGATGTGTTGACATGGCCAAAAAACTTGGGAGGGTTGGGTTTCTGCGATTTGGAAATTTTCAACCTAGCACTTCTATCAAGACAGGCGTGGAGGTGTTTGATGGATCCCAATTCACTCAATGCACGCATTCTGAAGGCGGCTTACCATCCTAGATGCTCTATACTTGAGGCAGAACTTGGACCGCACCCCTCTCAAATATGGCGTGCAATATTAGACGGAAGCGATGTTCTTAGACAGGGGATCATTAGACAAATCGGTGATGGAAGGACAACCAACATATGGCAGGATAATTGGATACACCGAGCTGGATTAATGAGACCAACTACCTCACTGATTCAACAACCACCCCAACGAGTTGCGCAGCTGATTGATGCCACTGCTGCTTCATGGAGGGAAGATGTAGTTCGCCAAGACCCCCCCCCCCCCCGCGGATGCTGAGGCCATACTACGGATTCCATTATGCACTAGGCAGGTCGAAGATTTTTGGGCATGGGCTGAGGACCTGCGGGGTCATTTCTCTGTCAGGACGACCTACAAAATGATCTTTAGCATTAAAACGGGTAGGGAGGCATGGTTAGAAGAGAACTAAGGATCATCAAACCGGGAAGGGGAGATGAGTGCCTGGTCAAAGCTATGGAAGATGAACGTGCCCTCCAAACTCAAGGTTTTTGCGTGGAGGCTTGCCCAACATTCTTTGCCAACCGGGGATGTTCTTCAGCATAGAAACATGGCCACTACACATGTGTGTACGATCTGTGGAGCATAGGACAGTTGGCGTCACACTCTACTTCATTGTGCCATGTCCCGATGCATATGGGCTCTGTCCAGTGAGGAGCTTGTTCAACACATGTCCGCAAACAGAGATGAAAATGCGAAACGTTGGTTACACTCCATGCTTGAAACCGTTACAGAGGATGAACTCACTGTCATGATCGTAACCTTGTGGTCCATTTGGTCTGCCCGGCGCAAGGTGATACATGAAGGAATTTATCAAACGCCCCATGCCACGAATGGCTTCATCTTGAGTTATCTCTCCGATATTCAGTTCTTGAAGAAAACATGCACTGGGTCTCCGGTTGTTCCTGTGATCAAGCCGACGACATGGATCCCACCACCGGACCAGCACGTGAAAGTGAATGTTGATGCTGCAGTAGCAAGACATGGGGGCCTTGGGGCGGCCGCAACCATTTGTCGGGACAACACAGGGATCTACCAGGGTGCGTCCGCGGTAGTCTTCAGAAATATCGACGATCCAGCAGTGCTGGAGACCTTGGCGATCCGGGAAGCATTGTCTCTATCTGATGATCTTTATGTATAGAAAATTGCTGTTGCTTCGGACTGCAAATAGATGGTGGAAGCTATCAAGACGGGTACATCGGCATCCTATGGAGCAATTGTACATGAAATAGTTGAACGATCGAAGTCTTTTTCTTCTTGTCGAATTAGCCACGAATTTAGAACCTCCAAGGTAGAGGCTCACAAGCTCGCAAACCACGCTTTAACGCTGGGTATTGGCCGCCATGCTTGGTTAAGTCTACCCGGAGATCTTGTTTTCGTCCCTGTAAATATTGTGACGGGTGAATAAAAGCTTTGTGAGTTTGTCTAAAAAAAGAGAAGGCCGCTTTTGTTGTGATTCGAACCTGCGACCTCAGGGTCGGTAGAGTTAGCTGCTCAAGTACTGCTTAGTCCGCTCTTTTTTCTTTCCTTTTACGTCTTTTCCACTTTTTTCACCTTTTCACTTTTTTCGTCTTTGTTTTTAATTGCACGAACTTTTTTAAAAAGTTGGTGAACTTTTTCTACTTGCGTTGAACTATTTTTAGATTGGTTGAACTTTTTTTCAAATTCGGTGAACTATTTTCATATTCGATGAACTTTTTTTGAGAACGGTTTGGTTCCTCTTTTTCTTTTTCTTTGAACGGTTTTCTTTCGATTTTCCTTTTTTTCTCTCCAAATGAGTGACCTCGTGAACTTTTTCAAAATCAATGAACTTTATTCAGAATCGATGAAATTTTTCAGATTCCATGAACTTTTTTCAAATTTTGATGATTTTTTTCATATTCGATGAATTTTTGAAATTGGATGAACTTTTTTTCAAATTTGATGATTTTTTTACAATTTTGATGAACTTTTTTTAAAATTCAATGAACTTGTTCCATTTTTTATGTTTTTTTCCAATTGGTACAAGCATTTTTGAAATTATTTGATTTCTTTTAATTCATGGTTTTTATGAATGCGTTTTCAAATTTATGTTTTCTTTATTCAAATAATTATAGTTGGTATATAATACTGATACTTAATGAATGGTCAAAAGAGCTATGTTTCCACTAGTAAGTAACTAACCGAGCGTGTGTCCTCGTGGTTAGCCCGTTTTGCATTGGGAGTTCGAATCACAGTACTCGCGATTAAACGTAGACATTTTTACAGTGCGGTTTTCCTTTTTCTGCATGTTGCAAGTTGCGGCTGCGTGGGCGCCAGCTACCTGTTCGGGCGCTTAAGGCGCCGAACAGGAACTCCGGCTCCGACAGCGGCAACCCTGCTCCAACCAAGGTGCCGATGGAGGAACCACACGCCGCCGCAGACGCAGCTACAACCCTCTGGCGGCACTGACGCGCTCCACGCCCCCACCTGGTACGTTTTCATCATCGCCCTTCGGCTACCACTCAATGGGTTCTCCGCAGCAGCCCGTTTTGTTGAAAATATGCGTGTGCTGATCTCACAGGATGCCGCCGCCAGCGCGAGGAGCCGGAAGGCCCCGACAATGGCGAAGGCTGCCAGGAAGCCTCGCAAGCCACAAGTTTGTAGTTCACTCTACCCATCATGTCATTTGATAATTTAGTTAGTCTGAATTTGTCTCCATCACTTGCTTGGTTGTTTGATTCATTTGAATCTGTTGCATCTATGTTATGGCATTGTTTGGTGGTGTTAGGTTGAAGTTGAAGAACCGATCCAGATGCCTATGTACATTTATTTTGAAATTGTACTAAATCAAAGATACTTATTTTGGGATAGAGTGCAATTTAAGATTACTTCTTGTACCACCGAATTTCCCTAAAGCCAAATTAGCAATGAATTTTCTATCTGTCATGAACATCATATTTATGATAGAAATTCGTTAATAGGATGTAGTGATGTCTAGGTTTTTAACTGAAGAAATCCTATTGTATGTACAACAGTGGCTCACTGTATGGAGTAACATTAGCAATTCTAGTGGACCAATCCGGGAGGAAGAAAAAGAAATTACAAGAGAAGATGGCAGGAGAAGTGGAAAAGGGAGACCTTTTTGTTGGATTATAGATGGGCATAGGTCCATATAAGACAATAATCCCTAGTTAATTTTTCAGGCCCATTTAGGTGCATGACAAGTGGTGGGAAGTTTAGTACCATATGCTAGTGGAGTGAGAGTGAGACCCCTTTATAAGGAATGCTTTACCACATGCCATGGGAGCTTGGAAAGAGGAGATGTACATGCGCTCCTCCTCCTCCGCCTTGCCTCGTCACGACGACAACCGAAGCTTATTTTGCCACTGTCCAAGATGTTGGGTTGTTCACGGACTCGGTCATGGGCCTGAGCCCAGGCCCATCTACACTTTTTGTCTCGTGGCTTCGCCGTTACATTAAAACCGAAAAAGTTTATCAGGACGCATTTTAAGCGTTGGCAGACGAGGACCACCTTGTGCCTCATAGCAATGAACGTGTTCTAGGTTGGTGGTGTGTCTCCCATGCTAACGATTGCTCCTCAATAGGAGAATGCTTTTAGGTAGTCAACCACCATCTTTATGGGAGCTGTTCTTACTGTGATTGGAGACAAGCTAGTAGACGCGTATCTCTATACGCGTGTTGCCAAAAACTCGATCGTGGGATGCGCTCGAAGCTAAGTTCGGCACAACCGATGCTGGAAGCGAGTTGTATGCCATGGAGCAGTTCCATGATCACAGGATGCTTGATAACCGTTCTGTATTGGACCAGGCTCATGAGATACAGTGCATCGCTAAGGAGCTGGAGCTCCTGAAGTGTGAGTTACCGGACAAGTTTGTCTCGGGTTACATTATTGGAAAACTCCCTCTTGGATGGAGGAACTTTGCTGCTTCTCTCAAGCACTTGAGTCATGAATTCTCTGTTGAGGATGTCATCGGTCATCTAAATTTGAGCAGAACTCGAGAGCAAATGACTCACACGTGAAAGGGGCCGAGAGTTCTTCTAGCGCCAATGTGGTGCAGAAGAATTTCCACAAGTTCAAGGAAAAGAACTCTGTTCAGCAGAATACTACCTTCAAGAAGAAGGGTAAGAAGAAGGACAAAAAGAGAGATGACTGCTTTACTTGTGGTTCAGAGGAACACTGAACCTAGTGCTAAAACAAGTACAAGAAGCGAAGACAGGACTCCAAGTTTGTCAATGTCACTCTGAGCAATAATGATGAGGTATCTGGGTATGGTAATCTATTTACCGTACTTTCAGTTTGTCAGTCCACTGATTGGTGGGTCAATACTGGGACCAATATTCATGTGTGTGCTGATGTGTCTTTGTTTTCTTCTTACCAGGTTGCAAGAGATTGTTCCGTCCTGATGGGGAATGGCTCGCATGCTTCTATTCATGGTGTTGGCACGCTAGATCTGAAGTTTATTTCGAGAAAGATCATGCAACTGAAGAACGCGCAACATGTCCTCGCCATCAAGAAGAATCTCGTTAGTGGCTCCCTTCTATGTAAAGAAGGGTTTAAGTTAGTATTTGAGTCCAATAAAGTAGTCGTATCTCGATATAGACTGTTTGTTGGAAAATGATATGATTGTGGTGGTTTGTTCCGCCTTTCCCTAAAGGATTTCTGTAATAAAGTCGTGAATCAAATTGATTCTAATGTGAACGAATCTGAGGTTTGGCATTCACGTATTTGTCACATTAAATTTTTGGTTGTATGACATGGTTAGCCAAGTGTGACACCCGAATAATTAAGCTAGATTAAACCTCTGTTAATGATGCCACGTCACCACATTTTTTGTTGTTAAACTCATGTTGGTTCGAAACCGATTCAAATTGCAAATTTAAAATAAAGTCAAACAAATAAAGTTTTCAAATGTCAAAACAAAAATGTTCGTTGGGTTGTAAATATTTACTAGCTAATAATCATGTGGCAACAAAATCATTTGGCTCTCGCTTTAATCCCTAGGACAATATAAAGTGGCCCAGCAACATATTAATTGACCTATTCAATTTCTAAAAATGCTTGAACAATTCTGTTGGCTCTAAAACTTTTTATGCAACACCAAATGTTGTTCTTGAATTGTGTGCCAGATTTCATGATTGACTAAATTCATTTTGTCACTCAAATTAATATGAAATAGTAGCTAACTTAAATACATATAAAAGAAATAAAAGAAAAGGAAAACCCAATCAACAAAAGAAAACAAAACCCCTCCCCGCTAATTCCCCTGGGCCTTGGCCACCGGACAGACCCAACCCACCGCCAGGTCGTCCCCTTCCTGTGTTCATCGGGCGCTCATGGACGCAGGGCGACCGTACACGGCGCCGATGGCCACGGGGCGGCCATCCACGCCCCCGTCGCCCTACAAGGTCGCTCTCTCCCTCCTCCCGAACCCTAGCCCCACTCATTTTCCCCTCGCCCTCTCCCTTGCATCTGACTCTCGATCCCGATCTCGCCGGCGACACGCCATCGCCATTGACGCGCTCTGGAGCCACCCCGAGCCACGCGGGCTTGTCCACCAAGACCCCCCATGATTGGATACTTCGCCTACAGCCGTCGAATCAAGCCGGACTCCACATCATCATCGGGATCGCCGTCTTCTTCTTCCTCCGGAATTTGAGCTCCCTTGCGTCGATCTGCGTCACCTCGGGCTCCTCCGGCGTCCCCGGGCCTTCTCGTCAACGCCCGTGAGCCCCTCCGTCGAAGCCCCCTTCCTTCCCCCTCTGATTGCCACCGTTTAGACCATCGTCCGTGTCTTCCCGAGATGGCGCCTGGTGCTCCCGCGCGTGAGCGGTCGCCCCTGGGTCGCGCTCAGCCGCACCCCCCTGTGGTCGCCCCCGCGCTAGCCAGCCTACTCCACCCCGCTTGCTGCGATCTGGCCGCGTCCCGCAGCCTCCCGTGCGCGCTCCCCTACCGCAGCTGCTCGTCGATGTGCCCGTCGCACCGCCCGCATGTGCCCTGCTCTCCCCCCAGCTATTGCTGCTCCAACTTGCTGCCTGCTGCTCCCCACAGCCCCTGCCGTTGCTCTCCTGCAACTGCGTCACTACTGCTCCTCGCGCCGCACCCTGCCTGTGCCACTGCCACCTCCACCCGATGGATATCCCCGCCGAGCCACGCCGGCCGCTCCCCGCACTTGGGCCAAGCCCGTAGCCCCTCTCCGATCGTGCCGCCGCTCCCGCGGCGCACCTGTGCGCCTCCGTGCCTCCCAGTCCCCCCGGCCACCCACCGGCCGCCGGCGCCCTCGTGTGCGAGCACGCAGTCCGGCCAGAGAGGCCGACTGGCCCTCTGGAAATGAGGCCGACGCCCCCTTTTTTCTTGTTCTAATTAACCACTAAGGCCTTGTATAATGGGAGGTGCTTAGAGAAAGTGCTTACAAAAATAAACCAAACTTTCCTTAAGCATCAGTGCTTATTTGTACAGGATAGACGCTTAACTAAGCGTCACTCTTGTAGAAATAGGCACCGGTGCTTCAGAAAATCTCGGTTTATTTTTCTAAGCACCCCTCTAAGCATCTCTCATTGTACAAGGTCAACTCCCTCTCTAATACTTTCTTAGAGAGGGGACCCATGCCTAATTTGTTTAATGAAAATGTTCTGTTTAGAATAAGTCCATGATAGTGGGGCCCCGCCTGTCATATTTGACTAGTCAACAGTCAACCCAGTTGACTGCTAACTAGGACTATTGACTATGTGTAGGATCAAAAGTATGTCTAGAGGAGGGGGGGTGATTAGACTACTTGACCAAATAAAAATCTATCCTTTTCCCAATTTCAAGTCTTGGCAGATTTTAGCAACTTAGAACAAGTCAAGCATTCAACCTACACATGCAAGTCTAAGAGTATACTAATGGAATGTAAATGATTGCATATGAAGGTAAAGGGAGGAGTTTAGAGGGAGCAAACGTAGTGTAAACACGTAGATTTTTGGCGTGGTTTCGATAGGTGGTGCTATGCTACATCCACGTTGATGGAGACTTCAACCCACGAAGGGTAACGGTTGCACGAGTCCACGGAGGGCTCCACCCACGAAGGGTCCATGAAGAAGCAACCTAGTCTATCCCACCATGGCCATTGCCCACGAAGGACTGCTACCTCTTGAGCACTGCGTTGGATTTCCTTGAAGAGGAAAGGATGATGCAGCAAAGTAGCGTAAGTATTACCCTCAGTTTTGAGAACCAAGGTATCAATCCAGTAGGAGGCTACACGTGAGTCCCTCGTACCTGTACAAAGAAAATAACTCCTCGCAACCAACGCGATAAGGGGTTGTTAATCCCTTCACGGTCACTTACGAGAGTGAGATCTGATAGATATGATAAGATAATATTTTTGGTGTTTTGTGATAAAGATGCAAAGTAAAATAAAAAGCAAAGTAAAAAAGCAAAGGAAATAACTAAGTATTGGAAGATTAATATGATGAAGATAGATCCGGGGGCCATAGGTTTCACTAGTGGCTTCTCTCAAGAGCATTAGTATTTTACGGTGGGTGAAAGAATTACTGTTGAGCAATTGACAGAATTGAGCATAGTTATGAGAATATCTAGGTATGATCATGTATATAGGCATCACGTCTGAGACAAGTAGACCAACTCCTGCCTGCATCTACTACTACTACTCCACTCATCGACCGCTATCCAGCATGCATCTAGAGTATTAAGTTCATAAAAACAGAGTAACACCTTAAGCAAGATGACATGATGTAGAGGGATAAACTCATGCAATATGATGGAAACCCCATCTTGTTATCCTCGATGGCAACAATACAATACATGCCTTGCTGCCCGTACTGTCACTGGAAAAGGACACCGCAAGATTGAACCCAAAGCTAAGCACTTCTCCCATTGCAAGAAAGATCAATCTAGTAGGCCAAACCAAACCGATAATTTGAAGAGACTTGCAAAGATAACCAATCATACATAAAGGAATTCAGAGAAGATTCAAATATTGTTCATAGATAATCTTGATCATAAACCCACAATTCATCGGTCTCAACAAACACACCGCAAAAAGAAGATTACATCGAGTAGATCTCCACAAGAGAGGGGGGGACATTGTATTGAGATCCAAAAAGAGAGAAGAAGCCATCTAGCTAATAACTATGGACCCGAAGGTCTGAGGTAAACTACTCAAACTTCATCGGAGGGGCTATGGTGTTGATGTAGAAGCCCTACATGATCGATGCCCCCTCCAGCGGAGCTCCGGAACAGGTCCCAAGATGGGATATCGTGGATACAGAAAGTTGTGGCTGTGGAATTAGGGTTTTGGCTCCGTATCTGATCGTTTGGGGGTACGTAGGTATATATATGAGGAAGGAGTACGTCGGTGGAGCAACAGGGGGCCCACGAGGGTGGAGGGCGCGCCTGGGGATAGGCGCGGCCCCCTACCTCGTGGCCTCCTACTTTGTTTCTTGACGTAGGGTCCAAGTCTCCTGGATCATGTTCAGTGAGAAAATCACGTTCCCGAAGGTTTCATTCCGTTTGGACTCCGTTTGATATTCCTTTTTCTTCGAAACCCTAAAATAGGCAAAAAAACAGCAATTCTGGGCTGGGCCTCCAGTTAATAGGTTAGTCCCAAAAATAATATAAAAGTGGATAATAAAGCCCAATAATGTCCAAAACAATAGATAATATAGCATGGAGCAATCAAAAATTATAGATACGTTGGAGACGTATCAAGGACTTGCCTCACTAGGGTAGATCTTCACGAAGTAGGCGATCTCCTTGCCCGTACAAACTCCTTGGTTCAACTCCACAATCTTGACGGAGGCTCCCAAGTGACACCTAACCAATCTAGGAGACACTACTCTCCAAAAGGTAATAGATGGTGTGTTGATGATGAACTCCTTGCTCTTGTGCTTCAAATGATAGTCTCCCCAACACTAAACTCTCTCTCACAGATTTGGATTTGGTGAAAAGATGATTTGAGTGGAAAACAACTTGGGGAAGGCTAGAGATCAAGATTCTTGTGGTTGGAATGGAATATCTTGGTCTCAACACATGAGTAGGTGGTTCTTTCTCAGAAAATGTATGCTGGAAGTGTAGGCACGTTCTGATGGCTCTCTCCATGAATGGAGGATGGGTCGAGGGATATATATAGCATGCACACAAAATCTAACCGTTACACACAATTTACCAAACTCGGTGGGGCCGAATCATAAAACTCGGTCAGACCGATTTAGTTCAAAATGTGAACGTTAGGATTTTCGATGGGACCGACATGTCAACTCGGTGGGACCGATTTCATTAGGGTTAGGGCATAACTTAATCTCAGTGGACCGATCACATAAACTCGGTGGGACCGATTTCTGTAATAGGCAAACAGAGAGTTGGTCAGGTAAACTCGATGGGTCCGAATCACTCATTTTGGTAAGACCGAAACATTACGAAAGGGAAACAGAGAGTTTGCATTGCGAACTCGGTGGGACCGATCACTCATCTTGGTTGGACCGAAATGTTACGAAGGGAAATGGAGAGTATGCAATCCCATCTCGGTGAGACCGAGATCCCTATCGGTGAGACCGAAGTGACTAGGGTTTCTGGAAGTGGCTATGTCAAATGAACTCGGTGGCGCCGGATAGAAATTTTGGTGGGGTCGAGTTTGACTTTTGGTTTGGGACATATGTGGATATGAGAAAGTGGTTGAGGGCTTTTGGAGCATATCACTAAGCATTTTGAGCAAGCAAGCCATTAAGCAACACCTCATCCCCTTTTAATAGTATTGGCTTTTCCTATGGACTCAATGTGATCTTGGATCACTAAAATGAAAATGTAGAGTCTTGAGCTTGAGCCAATATGTGTCCTTAGCATTTTGAGGGGTCCACATTCCTAATCCATGCCATGCCAATCATTGAACTTTCTGAAATTATCATCTTGAAATAGCATTAGTTCAATGAGCTATATGTTGTTAGGAATTACCAAAACCACCCAGTGATAGTTGCATTTTCAATCTCCCCCCTTTTGGTAATGGATGACAACATATAGATCAAAGCTTCGACAAATGATAATAATATTTAAAATACATCGTCGCTTTGAGAAGTATCTAATAAGCAAGAGCTCCCCCTAAATTTGTGCATTATTTAAAATTTGCTTTTGAATGCAAATGCACAATCGATTAGGATCTTGGGTTACTCTTCCATGTCACATACATCTTGGTGGAGCGCTGAAAATGATAGAAATTAGAAAAACATGCACTCATCACCAAGGCAAAGTGAATGATCATATAAGATATAAAGATAACATCATCCAAGCAAGAATTAAGGTATGATATGATCAAACACATGATCATACAAGTATCTCACACACATAGACATAAAGTATTAAGCAAGCACACACAAGAGTATCAACCAAATAGCAAGAGATACAAAAGAAGAAAAAAACACTCTCTCTCGAAGCCTATGATCTATACATTTCTCCCCCTTTGGCAACAAGTTACCAAAAAGTTTGAAAATGCATAGTGCTATGCGTCTCTCTAGGCTTGATCTTCGGGAGGTGGTGTTGAGAGGACTCCAAGGACGAATGTATTTGTTGAAGTGGTTGGAGCTGGTGGAGTTGCAACTGGAGGTGGCACTGAAGCTGTGGCTGCTGGTGCTGATGTGGTAGCTCTAGTGTCAGCCATGGGCACTGCAGCAGACCTATGACCTCTGGGCACTCTCTGAAAGCCATCTATGGTAGCCTGCCCTTTCCTCTCCTCGGCTTCTTCTTGGAGCTGCTCAACAGTTGTCTGCATCTCAGTCACTTTTAGATCAAGATCATAGAATTTTGTCTCAATTATCCTCTCCAACCTCTCCTGATTTTGAGTTAGGGTGGCCAAGCCCTTCTCAATCCTCAAAGTTGCTTGAATCAGATAAGCAAGCTGATCTTGTTTTGACTTTAGGAACACTTGAGATGCCTCTTCAACACTTGGCATATTTGCAGCCTTCTCAGCCTTTGCCTTCTCTCTCTTTTCTTATGCTTGCACAGATGTGGGATCTTCTTCATTCATGACAACAGTGTTGTCCTCAAAATCTAGTCTCAAAGGTAGATGCTCCTTATCTAACAGGTAGGTGCTTGTTCCCATCTTGGAGTTGATGAGAACCTGAATGTGTGGAGCATACCCACAATACCTCTTTTGATCTATAGCTGTCCTCTTGATTGTTTCAACAATCAGGCTCATAACTATGAACTTTTGGGGCACATCAAACAGTTGCAGCAAGTTGATAGAATGGCCTCTGATCATCTTGTGATCTCCAGATTTTGGCAACAAAGTATGCCTCAGAATGGTGTTGATTGTAGCTAATCCAGACAACAAATAGTGAGCAGACCCAAGCTTATGAGTTTCCAATGCTTTGCCTGGAATCTCCTTGTACATGTTGGCCATAGAGTTGTGGTCTTTCTTTTTCTTGGCATAGACATCCAAGTCATCTTCATGCTCTTCAGGGGCATTGATCAATTTGGCCCACTCATCAACAGTAGATTGGTACCTTGTACCCTCAGACATCCAAACTATTCTTCCATCTGGATAGAAATGTGCTGTGGAGTAGAATTGCATAATAAGTTCATATTCCACTTAGTGAGTTTGTGACCCACAAAGTCATCTACTCCACAAGACTTGAAACTTTCATGCACTCCTGAAAAATGGTATTCATTCTCATTGACGTACTCCCAATCAGCCCACTTCATATCACAAACTATGGGCTTCTTGTCAAGCAATATGGTTTCATATAAATCTTGCTACTCTTTGGTATGGAACATGTAGTCCACATCAGTCTTTCTCCTCACAACATAAGGGGTCACTTTGTCTCCAAAGTCTGAGACCTGCATCCTTCCTGATGTTCATGTCTTCTGCCACTCGATGGCTGTCATCATGATCTGGAATCTTAGGTTTGAGCTTCCTAAGCACTTGGGCTTCAACATCTTCTTCTTCAATCTCAGGCACTGGGGCCTTGTTCTTCTCAGCAGTAGAAGTATTCCTTGTACTCCTCTTGGGCTTTGAAGTCTTTGAAGCTTGAGCAGAAGCTTTGGGAGCAGGCTTGGGCTTTGAAGGTGCATCCCCAGACTTGATGGCATCCCCCATCAGCTTTTGAGACTTTGATGCTGGTGCAACATCTTCTTCTTCTTCCTCTGGATCTTCCATCATAGAAGCTTTTCCAATGACTTTGGCCATAGTTTTCTTGACCCTCTCCTTCCTTTTCTTACCTTCACCAGCAGCATCTTCAGTTGACTTAGAAGTCTCAAGAGTGGAGGCTCTAGCTTTTGACATGGGAATCCTCTTAGTAGGTGCCTTCTTGTGCATTCCAGGTTTTGTTGCAGCAGCAACTCCATATTCCTTCTTCAGCAATTTCTTCTTGGAGCTCACTTCCTCCTCAGCAGCAACATGGTCCTCATCCTCTAAGTTAGAATTCCTCTTCTTTCTCTGCCTAGTAGCTGCTTTGGGCAAATTGCTTGGAGGGCTCCTGCTACCATCATCATAGCTGCTAGAGGGACAAGTGCCCTCACTCATGTTCACTTGCTCTTTTGACTTGTTTTGGCTATCACTTTGATAAGACATACTGGCATAGCAAACTGACAGCAGACCCTGTGAATAGATATAGATGAGGTAGAGTGGATGAGCATCACAAAGTGCAGAGTTTTTGCAAAACAAATGAGCCAAAAATTAGTTTTAGTTCTCCACATAAAGCATTTCGGAGCTACCGATTTGTTAAACTCGGTGACACCGAAGCAACTTCTGGAGTCTAAACTAGTGAACTCGGTCAGACTGAGTCACAGTTCGGTGACTCTGAGATTGCTAGGGTTTCACAGAGAGTTGAAATCGGTCACACCGATTTGCAACTTTCGGTCAGATCGAAAAGTGCAAGTGCTATGGCTTAGGCCAAATCGGTGAGACTGATTTCTACAACTCGATCGGTCCGAGATGAGTTCAGCAAAAACCTAACCCTAAATTTTTGAATCAAATCTAATCTATGGGATGTTCTGCTAGACAGGATGATCTCAAACGTGGCAAGAAACATGGCATTGACCTTGTGCTTAGAATTCGGAGGTAAAAAGAATGCACAAGGGGTCGAACTCATACCCTAGTTCGACGATGAGCTCACTACGGCGGCATTAAAATCCATTGACGGTGATGGAAACTAGCGGCGGGAGGTCACTGGCGACGAGGAGATGATCCGGAGACCTGAGGCAGCAGAGCAGGACAGGCGCGGCCTAAGGGGTTTTGAAGAAATTTCCAAAATCTCACCCGTGGGTATATATATCTCGACCTTGTCGGTGTGACCGAGTGGAACAACTCGGTGGCACCGAGATGCAGAATCGCAAGTGGTTACTGCAACTCAGTGTGACCGAAAAGTTCTAATCGGTTGCACCGAGATTGAAAACCTAGATCAACTCAGTGAACTCGGTGTGACCGAAATGGATGAATAGGTCAGACCGAAATGCATAGAGAGGTTTTTGAAGTTTACGTCTATGACGAATCGGGGACTCCGAGTGCTCCTCACACAGAGTGGTTTGAATCTGACTTGATCAAACTTTGTGATGTAGTATGAATAGAGTTTGAGACAAGAAAGGCATAGATAGCTAGAGGAGGTTCTTAGGCATTCTCGTCCATCCACTTGGCAAAATAAAAAGAGCCAAACAATCAAAGCAACAAATGATGTCCTCGAATGAGTAAAATATGCAATCAACATGTTCACACAATAAAATAGCAAATGAAATATGTGACAAAGCATGCACAAACACTCTAGCATCTATCAAGCAATTGGCGATGACTAGGTCATCTATATATGAGTATATTGACTGAGGAGTCAAATGAGAACATTTGATCGTAGGTCATACTCATCGTTTAAGCACAAGTGGGGTTACCACTTTTACATAAAGCATTGTTGTGTTCACACCATTAGAGTTGCTTTAGCTCAATTCTTAGAGTAAAGCTCCCCCTAGATGTGATATCCCCCCTAAGAGGGATGAACTAACCTTGGGTTTTGTCGATGATGACTTCATGTAGATGTTGAATATGTGTATTCTTCAATGTTGATGTAGATCATTTGGAGCAATCCATTGGAGTGAGTTGCACTTTCAATACCTACACGGGTTAGTCCCACAAGGAACAAACAAGGATATCCATAGACATAGAGTGATGTTCACACAAGATGATGTCCATGAAAGCATTAGGTTACCTTGTCCCTTTTCTTACCAACAAGAGGGTTTGTGACTCCTGGAACTAGTTCAAGATGTGGAGGTTGTTTGCACTTGTCCTCGCCAAAATGATATGAGTGAAGTATGTTGGCGGAGTCACCCTCAAGAACTCTCCTAGTTCTTCTTCGGGATCCACATCATCTTGATGGGAATCCTTGGAGTTGTAGTTGTATTTGATGAAGTAGAACTTGATGTAGTCTTGGGAACCCACTTGACCAAGGCCTTGGGAGCTTCTTCAAATGCATAAATTTCCTCTTGAAGCTTGTCCTTGCCTTTTTTTACTTGTGGTCTTGTGGTGGAAGATTATCTTGAGCTTGTATCCCCTTGAAATAAGTAGGATCATACTTATCTTGTTGAGGAACAAACTTTGTCTTTGGGTATTGATCTTCTTCCCACTCAACTCCATTGGCATTGAACTTTCGTTCAAAACCAACACTGTGATTCTTCTGGTGCCTTCCTTGCTTGCGTACAATTCCTCAAATTGCTTACTCCCGGCAAGGCTCTTGTAAACACCTTTCTCTATAATTCCCTTCAATAAGCTATTTTCTTGCTCAAGTGTAACTTGGCTAAGAGAATCATTAGTGGAATCAAGAGAACTACTAGAAGCAACAACATTGGATTTAACATGAATATTGTTACTACTAGAAGAAGAATCTTTCTTACTCTTGTTGTGTAACATCCCAAAATTCTAAATTTTGGAATGTTATATTAAATAGATAGTTTTTATTGATTGTTTGATTTGTGGTGTGGTTGCTTGAGTGAAATTGAGTGAAACTTGAAACTTTTGAAAGTTAAATAAGAGGGAATAAAAGGACTTTCCCAAACTTTCACTTTGCATTTTGATCTCCATGAATTCAAATTCTTTTCATCACAAAACCCTGGAGAGAAGATGACATGACTTCTTCCATTTAAATAAATGTAAGGGGTTTTGAAAAGATTTGAATTTTTATTTGGAAATATTTTTTTCAATTCAGAAACTTTAAGCAACTCAATGATTTTCATGAGAGAAGATAAAATGACTTCTTCAAATCATATGAAATATGAGTTGGGAGTTTAAAAGAATCAAATTGAAAGTCCCTTTTGAAATTATTCTCATTTTGGAGTTATTTGGATTTTATACAAATTATTTTTCTCCAAAAATAAAATATATGGAAATTAGGGTAAAATGATTCCCTACAATTGGAGATGGACCAAATGGATTCAGAACAGGGAAGATCACATGAATAATAACCCTATAGCCGGAAAGGATATGAACTAGCATTCTCTTCAGTGCTTTGAAAGAGGTGCTGCTACTTGGTGAGGATGTACCAAACCATCAATCGATGGCAAGGAGTAACCACTTGGGAAGAATTTAAGTTGACTCTGCTAAAGTCTCGTCTTGTGTCCCAGAAGTTGAAGGCTTATGGAAATGATGTGAAGAAACCTTGTGCATACAAGCTTTGTGGAGAAATAGGACACAACCATAACAGACACAAGGATGAATGCCCTTATTGTGACGATAGTCACCCAGATGACGAATGCCCAACTAGGCAGATTACTTGTTTCTTGTGTGAGGGGACTACCCATTACCCTGCTTAGTGTCGCATTTATCCCATGGTTCAAAGAACCATCCAACTGAAGAAAGAAGCAATGAAAGGACCCCTCATGGAAATTTTAGAAGAACCAGTGACAAAGGAAGAGGTGGAGGACACACCCAAAGCAGACCCAATTAAACCCTACACCAAGTCGTGCTATTCATGTGGAGAAGAAGGACACATCTCCCAGAATTGTCTGAATGGAGATCTAGTAGAATTCCCGACAGAGGAAGTAGAGTATGACCCACAGGAAATAGAAGCCTTGATTGGAATGGAAAAATCCAGGAAGAGAAATAGATTGGATTCCAGGAAGGACCCGAGTCATATCACCTGTTTCAGGTGCAAGGAGTCAGGGCACTACTTCAGCAGTTTCCCCAAAAGGAAGCCGAGGACCCAAGGAGGCTTTGAAATCACAAGGAAACCTCAAGACTTGTCAGAAGTAATATGTTTCCGTTGTAATGAAGTAGGGCACTTTGCCAGAGATTGTCCCAAAGAGAAGGAGGCTTGTGCTAAATATTTGAGTCAGTGAGAAACATAGTAGTAGTAGTAGTAGTAGTAGTAGTAGTAGTAGTAGTAGTAGTAGTAGTAGTAGTAGTAGTAGTAGTGGGAACAATTCTTTTATATTGAGGTGTTGATTCGAGGCATGTAATGGAAATGCAGGAGATTGTAAGAATTTGAGAATCAATAAAGTTAGCATCATTGGTACTGATTTGGATTT
The DNA here is from genome assembly GCF_003073215.2 of Triticum urartu. NCBI lineage: Eukaryota > Viridiplantae > Streptophyta > Magnoliopsida > Poales > Poaceae > Triticum > Triticum urartu. The sequence goes on from NC_053023.1 coordinate 80,370,350, forward strand.
TATGAGTAGTTACTCCATGAAGAAAGATTTTGACCATTTTCGAGGATATGAGAAATATGGTCTATGGAAGATTTGTGCAGTTTAAGGGTGGTAGTACCCTGTGAGGACACTTGACCTATGGAAAGGATTATGATATTCCACGGAGTGGACTTTGGACAAAATAAGTACGAGTTTTATCTCGATATGTGGGATATCCCAAAAGTATGAAGGGATGAAGTACTATTGGAATATAAAGGAGGTATAATGTTGGTAATATGGAGCAATTGTAACGCTGTGATGAGTCTGAGTAATCATGTCTTAGTTTGGTACCAATTGAAGGAAGGGAGACACTACAATTGGATGGATTTAAGAAATGCTAGGAAGCTGGATGTTGGAATAATGATCAGTTGCCCGATGGTGATTTCAAGGTTTGCAAGTGATGAGATAGGCCATAACCCACAGGCCCCAGGACCTGCCAAGAAGCAAGCACACTCTTGCTGAAGGAAAAACCCCGGAAGAAGATACGACTTTATCAACAGACGATCTTATAGGAGTAACGCAAAACCTGAGAGTTGTGAAGGAATGATAGATGTTTCTTTGGCTTGCAGGATCAATGGATTTTTTCCGAACCTAGTTCATGGACAAGAGAAATTCTGCAATGCTTGTGAGGATGACCGAGTGTTAGAATACGAGATTCGCTAAACCATATACAAGGTAATGATTTGGGTGCGGGATGGATTGATCACCATAACGACTTACTCTTTTTATTTGCCTTGCTGTATGGGATGGTAAATCTGAGTGACTTGACCATAGTAGAGAGACGACGATCAAAACCTTGTTTGAACCTTAGAATGGCATGACAATTTTCCCTTGTACAAGGCAGCTGTTGCTAACCGTAGGTCATATGGTGAGGTTCAACCCAGACCCATTTCCTGCAGGAGAAACCATAAATGGTTGACCACCATGAGATATCGATAGTTGTTTAGTATTGGCGCCAGACCCGTCAGCTAAGAAGACCCAGTCACAGAAGAACCTTACCAAGACGAAAGGACACAAGAATTGAGGAAAAAGGTTATGCCACTACTGGAAGGCCCCAAAGAAGAAATTATCCTAAAGATCTGAGAGGATCGACACTGTCAACGAAAAGAAGCAAGTATATGAGTCTTGATGGAACAGTAACCATGCTTCTAAGGGGGTAGCACCCCAGACCCCCTCCTGCGATAATCGATGGATTTTGAGGAGACCCCCAAACCCTAACCTATTTCTTGCTAGCCTCCCCGAATCTTGAGGACGAGATTCATTTTAAGGGTGGTGGGTTTGTAACATCCCAAAATTCTAATTTTGGAATGTTATATTAAATAAATAGTTTTGATTGATTGTTTGATTTGTGGTGTGGTTGCTTGAGTGCAATTGAGTGAAATTTGAAACTTTTGAAAGTTAAATAAGAGGGAATAAAAGGACTTTCCCAAACTTTCACTTTGCATTTTGATCTCCATGAATTCAAATTCTTTTCATCACAAAACCGTAGAGAGAAGATGACATGACTTCTTCCATTTAAATAAATGTAAGGGGTTTTGAAAAGATTTGAATTTTTATTTGGAAATATTTTATCAATTCAGAAACTTTAAGCAACTCAATGATTTTCATGAGAGAAGATAAAATGACTTCTTCAAATCATATGAAATATGAGCTGGGAGTTTAAAAGAATCAAACTGAAAGTCCCTTTTGAAATTATTCTCATTTTGGAGTTATTTGGATTTTATTCAAATTATTTTTCTCCAAAAAATGGAAATTAGGGTAAAATGATTCCCTACATTATAAAATTGGAGAGAAATAAATTTGAATTTATTTTGGTATTTTTAAAATGATTTTTATGAGGTTTTATTGCAGCAGTAGCACTGTTTGCTTTATTTTATTTTTCGTGTAATTTATTTGCCGCTGAAAATATTTTCATAATTTAGAAAATCTTTTTCTGAAAATTTCGATATATAATATGCCTAGGTACAATTTTATTTTATTTTTGTTATTCAGTTTTTTCTTTTCTGATTCTATTAAAAAACTGCACGTGCGCTTAGAACTAACTATCGCCCATGTGTGCAGCATAGTGGCATTGGGCGCCCCATCATTTTATTTTTTTCTCTCCTATATGCGTCAGGCCCAGCCAGCCTTTTTTTCATTTTGACCGAATTTTGTCTCTTAAAAATAAACTACAGTACGCGTGGCCGGGCCGAAATTTTAGCCCATAATCTTTTTCAAATTTCATCTATGTACGTATATGTTTAGTCCCACATTGCGTAGCCTTTGACCCCTAAACCTCTTTTCCACCTATAAATATAGACCCATAGAGCCTCCAAAAATTATCTGATTCGGGTTAAATCAATATTTTGATTTGACTAGATTTATTAAAGAAAAATATTTTTCTCCTCTCCGACGGGACTTCTGGAAATTGTCTTCTCTCTCCGAAGTCGTCTTTTCTCTACCTTATAAAGGTATCTTTCTTCGTTTTTTATACTTCTGTAGTTTATTATTTCTAGACTAGTACGGTAGAATAATTAGAATATCAATTAGTCTCTGTATTTATACATTAGACCTAAAATTCTTTTAGCCGTAGCTATTTTTTCCCGTAAAATAGCTTGGCCCTGATTTTTCAAATAGCCATAACTTTTACTCGTTCATCCAAATTAGGTGAAATCAGCGCTTGTTTTTACCTATCCAGTGAACCTGTCACATCAAATTTTTAAAATTTCCAAATTTCGAAATTTGTCCAGATTCATATTCAAACTTCTTTTCATCATAACTTGAGTTTCGTAACTCTGATTTAGTTAATTCTTTTTGCAAATCGAAGCTCTTGACCTAAACTTTTTTATAAGACCAAATCCACCCAATTTTGGTACTGTTAGAAATTGTTTTCTGTTGCAAGAGTTAATTGCTTGTTTTCAAAGTTTTCCGAGGTCTTTTCTTCGATTCTTTTGCATGAGTGCTTATGTATGCAATTGCTTGCTCACGATAGATTGAACGGAGTGTGACGAGTAGAACTATCAGGAGTTATGAGTGCGAATCATCTTCATCAACAGTACAAGGCAAGTTCACACTTTGATCATATTTTTCATACCCAGTTTTTATGCATTAGTCTCATCCTCAAACATTGCATGAGTAGGATGTGATAACATGTGGGTATTTGGGAAGTAGTTGATGAGGTAGGAACCTATTGCCCTTTTTGTTCAAACCTTGGGAGTTTCTACGTTATGCTTTTACTGCTATGCTATGCTTGTAGACATGGTTTGGTTTGAGTGAATCCATGACAGATGTGAGAGTTTAATTAATGGTTAAACTTAAGGTGGATACTTTAATACACATCTAGGTGGAATGGTTGGGGCACCCTGGAGCACCCAGTGGTTTGCCTGGGCACCTGAAGAATCCAGTACTTGCCCAAGGGAATCCCGGAGTACCTGTGTGATCACCCTATGGAATGCCACCCAGTCTCAAAGGGATCATAAGATTATTCATTCTAGAAACTTCCGTGTGCAGCCACAAGCCATTATGGGCTCTGGCATAGTTGAGTATGTTGTGTGACCTCTTTAAGTGGCAGGCTAGCAGATGTAGGGGGAAAGTAGATGGTACTGTCTACCTAGAGTAAAGAGTTAATGCTTCGGAAAGACTGTGTATCGATCATCCGTTTCTCAAACATCATGTAGTTCGAGAAATTGAACGGAGGAGACCAAGTCTTGTGGGGAAAAGTGTGCAAACCTCTGGTACTTGAATTATTGATTTCATCTCATCACTTTATTTAACTAATTTGTTGGGTTATAATTATTATTCTGGGATTGAGTTGGAGGAACCTTCTCAATAATTTAAACCAACTTTGTAGTTAAATAAAATATACTCCTTTGTTGTAGGGAAAAATTAGCTTTATGCAAAAATTAAACTTAGAGCCTCCACCAGCCAAATATGCATGTAGTGATAGCCATTATTCAGCATTGCTCTACAGTGTGAAATTGCCAGTACATTCAATGTACTGACCTACATGGCTGTAACGTCTCATGTTGCAGGAATCTTACGACGAGTAAGTGATACGTTAGGGTTACGATTTCTACACTCAACTTTGCCGTTGGTGTTGATGGGAATTCACAACCTTGTTGTTACTTCCGCTATTTGGATTGAGATAATAGTATTTACGTTATTCTATACATGTGATTTACCTCTGTTATAAATCCTCGAGTACTGTGTGTGTCAGCATACGAGTAAATAGCATAAAACTACCACTTTTCATGCTAGGGTTCCAAAAAACCACCATTTTTTTGTTTGTGACTGATACCTACCACATTTCTCGTCGGCTGTCTCAAAAAACCCAAATCGCCCGTTGCTAGCATTTTGAACCGTTTTCTGACGGCCCGGGCCCACCAGTCAGGCCAGGTCAGTGTCGCGCGTGACGGCGAGGCCGTTAACGGCCGTTACTCGGACCGACCGGTGCGGTCAGACCGCACCCGCTCGCTCGCTGCCTTAAGTCGTCTCCCTCCCTCTCTCTGCTCTCACTCTGCTCCCCGGCCCGCACTCATCTCTCTCTCGCTCTCACTCTCCTCTCCTCTCTGCTCTTCAATGCCGGCGGCGACTTACATTGTGGAAGCTCCACCGCCGCCATGCCTTCTTGGAATGATGGGGATACGAGCTCAGAGGATGAGTGCGACATCACAAGCATGGACATGGCTCTTTGGGTAAGTTTTTCGATCTGCTAAGCTAGGGTTAGGGTTCATCTAGGAGCTAGATTAGGTTAGTTTTCATCTTGGTGAGCTAGGGTAAGCTTTGGTTACTGTTATTTAGTAGGCAGGGTTATGGTTGCTGTTTGAGCTATGTTTATGTATGCTTGAAAACTAGGGTTAGGGTTCTTGCTAGTTTGGGGAATTAATTTGTGATCTATGTCTGGTTCTGTGAGCTAAGGTTATTTTGTTGATGTGTTCATGCAGGAGACCCCTGACACCACCGTGGAGCCTCTTTTCTGTGGCCAGCTGGAGCTTTCTGAACCCACCTGCATGATGCACCACATGAGGCCAATTAAGTGTGTGGCATTTGAAGGAACCTTAACTGGAAGGCGTTTCTATGGTTGTCCAGTGCCGCAGGTATAGTACCTTAATTGGAATCATTTTGTTCTGAACCCATACATGTATTTGTTCTGAACCTTAACTGGAAGTTGCTGTTCTGAACACACACAATATTATGTTGGCAAGTTGCTGTTCTGAACCTGCACTGTATTATTTAGGATGAAATGCAATATGCCTTGTATTATTTGTGAATGTACTTGTATAAGAAGCATTTGGCCTTGTATTATCTGTGAATGTATAAAAATGCTTATGTATAGGAAGCATATATCTGTGAATGTACCTGTACAAGCAGGTTGGGTTTTAGTTATAGTTTTAGTTATATTAAGCCTCACCTTCAGTTTCTTAGTCTCACCTTCAGTTTCTTAGTCTGATATGATTTGTTCTTATGAAATTGAGTGCACTTAGTGATGTATATTTCAATTTCCAAATGCAGAGTGAAGGTGTTAACTGTGGTGTTACTGAGTGGGTTGACAAGCCCTGGCATCCAATTCTTCAGAATTGCTTGTCCAGGCTATGGGACATGTACCATGAACAAAATTGTGGCAAGGTAGTTGATAAGCAGAAGTATGAGAAGCATTTGGCCAAGCTTAAGATTGAAAATGACAAGATGTGCATTGAGTACACAAAGCTTGTCCAAGATGTATCCAAGATGTTTGATTGGCAGGATGGTAGGGTAGACCACATGGATTACCAGAAGGCAGTTGAGGAGGAAGAATTTGAGAAGGAGAAGAAAGAGGTAGAAGAGAGTGCTAGGTTGGAGGTTCAGATGGAGAAGCTCAAACTTGCCAAGGAACAAAGGTGCATTTTACAGAGTCAAGCTGACATTATCAAGAATACCAGGAAGGCAATGAAGGAGGTTGAATAGGAGAGAGATTTGCTTAAGGCCAAGCTTGAGCATGTGGTGAATGAGCTGCTGAATGATGGGCATGCAAGCAAGGAGAAATTTGAGAAAATCAAGGCCATCCTTGATTCATGAAGTGTGTTCTGCAGATGGTGAAGTACATCCAAGGCCTTTATAAGTATGTGGCCTAACAATCTGATGTGAAGATATGGGGTGTACATTTTGGGGAATGTGAAGCCAATCTAGTCTATGTCTATGCCAATGTTAAGAACTGTACTTTATGCTGCTAGAACATTTAATGCTAAGTTATGAACTAAGTTGTAATGAATGTTCTGCCTGTATTTGAACCTCTTATGCTATGTTATGGAGTCAGTGATAAGCACTGCTGGACTATGCTATGTATTTGAACCTCTTATGCTATGTGTTTTTTAGTGCTTTGAACCTGGGCTTTGTGGCCCAGTTATATTTACAAACCTAGGCCTACTGCACCCACCCTCCACTGCTCATAAATAGCCTACTCCACCCACCCTCCTCCCTCCAGAACACAGCCGCCACACCCCACCTCTAGAAAACCCTAGATGGATCCAGAGCTTGGGGAGGTGACAGATGAGGAAGAGGAGGCAGTGCAAGCAGTCGATGTGAGGAGGCAAAGGGCTCGTAGAGAAGATCTTGGAGAAGTGCAAGAGTGGGAGCTGGAGTTCAAGAGGAGGCTGGCAGAGAAGATCCTGGAGAAGTGCAACTCAGATGAGTTCATAGTTCTTGTCCCTGGCGGCAGGCGTAAGAGCTCAGGGAAGATCATCAGGTGGGCTAGGGCACAGGCAGTAATCGCTCCCCACCCTTCTACCAGAGCAAAGTGGCGCTGTTTCTTCGATCGTTACGATTGAGAGTTGTTGCTAGTAGTTTTTTTAAGTATGAACGAGAGTCTGAGCTATGTATCCCTTCCATTTGTATGAAAGAATGTTTGGATGGTGGAATCTATGAATGTTTGAATAAATGAATCAATGTTTGCATCAGTGTTGTCTGAATCTACACAGAAGTCACAAACAAGCAGGTTTCATAATGCAACCACTTAGGTTTCATCAAGCAAATACACAGGTTTAATAATGCAAACACTCAGGTTTCAGGAAGCAAATACATAGGTTTCATTATGCTATCACTCAAGTTTCATCAAGCAAATACATAGGTTTAAGAATGCAAACACTTAGGTTTTAGCACTCATACAACAAGACATCTTTCTCAAATGTTGGTATCTTTAGTAGTTTCATAATGCAAACACTCAGGTTTCATAATGCAAGCAAATACATAGGTTTCAGGAACCAAATACTCAGGTTTCAGGAAGCAAATACATAGGTTTTAGGAAGCAAACACTCAAGTTTCAGCAAACAAATACATAGGTTTCAGCAAGCAAACACTTAGGTTTCATCACTCATACAGTGCAAACAAGACAACTTTTCAGAAAGCTCAATAGTTACCACTAGCAGTGAAATATGCCTTCCACTTTCCAGTTGGCTTCCTAACCCTCTTGGACCGAATCTCCATCTCAGAGTGAGCAGCTTGCCTTGGAGCATTGAAACCTGTGTACCCCCCTCCTCTGCTAGCTGTTGATGCTCTGGTGTTCTTTGCTGGAGAGGCAATGGATGACCTTGTGTTCTTGGCTGGTGAAGATGTGCTAGGAGCCCTTGCCTTCTTGGTTGCTTTGGTCTTCTTGGCAGGTGCTGATGTGGCAGGTGTTGGAGTAGCAGAAGCAGCTGCCTTGTTCCTCTTTGCTGGTCCTGGAGTAGCTGTGGCTACTGCAGGCCTCTTCCTAGATGGTGCTGATGGTGCTGATGGTGGTGGTGGTGGTGGTGGAACCACACCTGTAGTAGCTCTGGTAGATGAAGAGTAGTCTGACCTATTCTCCTGCACATTTAACAAAGCAAATTAGAATTAAACCACCTAGCCTATGAAACATAAATTTCTTTATCAATAAGCATACCTGGTGATTATTCTTTCTCATCTGCAGTTTGGGTTTCAGTGGAACACCACATGTGGTATATCTGTGGCCTTGCATATTGCAATTGCTACAAGTCACTGTCCCAATTCTTGATGTATCCTTCTTGGCAGGCACCTCAAAATGTCCTTTCCTCCTAGCTGTCTGCTTTTTACCCTTCTTTTCTTTGAATACTGGAGGAGATATGTCATCCCCCATGGTGTGTGGCCAACAATCAGGTCCTGGAACAGGGTATATAATATGCTTGTAGGTTTCACAGTAGAGGGGTTTCTTGAAGAACTCATGGACAAAATCTTCAGGGTGTAGCTTGACCTTCTGCATTGCTGCTATAGAATGACTACATGGAACAACTGTCATATCCCACCTCCTGCAGTCACAAGTGTAGTTGTTTAGGTTTACACAGTAGGTCTTCTATGAACTACTTGTAACTTGCCAAATGCCTGGTCCAGCCATATATGCATCACAATATTTTGCCCACTTCTTGGCGTCCTGCAATATCTCAGAGTAAGTGGGTGTGATATCCCACCTACATGTCTCTGTCTTCTCCCTAATCTTCTGAAACTTGATCATGAGTTTTGTCCTCATTCCTTCAAGCATTGTCCTTATGGGCTTGTTCCTAACATCCAGAATCATCCTGTTGAAAACTTCACTAAGATTGTTTACAACAAAGTCTGTCTTGCATATAGTATCCATTCTATGCCTGGCCCAAGTATGGACTGGTATGTTGGACAACCACTTCCATGCCTCCTCACTCTCTTTCTTCAATGCTTCCATGCCCAGATCATGCCCATGCTTAGTGAAAGAATATGCAGCCTGGTCTAGATGTTTTCTCAATTCATCCCCTCTAAACCCAGCTGATTGGAAGTTGGCATATATGTGTCTTAAACAAAATCTTTGAGGGGAATCAGGAAATACATCCTCTATTGCATTGAGCAGACCATGTTCATTGATTTTGTATTAATAACTAGTGAAGTAAGTAGAGAAAGCATTACATACTGCAAGAAACCAAACTGTGTAAGAAACCAAACTGAAGTAGTTGTACCTTTTGCCTGTCTGACATAATTGTGTAGGGCCCAAACTTGTTGCCACTACCAATTACTGTCCTTAACTGTGTAAGAAACCAAGTCCAACTATCTGTCTCCTCCTTGTCAACAACACCAAATGCAATAGGGAAGATGTTGTTGTTGCCATCCCTCCCTGTTGCTGCCAGGATTTGCTGCCCAGTGCTTACTTTGATGAAGCATCCATCAAGACCTGCATTTTAAGCCATTAGTAAGCAGTAACATGTAATGCAATCCCTATTTAAGCACTATACAGACTAGATTTACCTATGAAAGGCCTGTAACCATTTAGGAACCCCTCCTTACAAGCAAACAGACAGTAAAACATGTAATGAAACCTTGGGGTAGGTGCTGGGTGGAGTTCAAATTCCTTTGTTGTCACAACACACCTACTACCAGGGTTTGTGTCCAAAACACACTGCAGATAGTCTCTTAACCTGTAGTATTGTGTCTTGTGATCCCCTTGCACAACATCAACTGCTTTCCTCCTTGCCCTGTAGGCCAAACTTTTTGGAACATGTACTCCAAATTTCTTTTTTGTATAACTCAGTATAGTCTCAACACCTGCACCAGGATTGGATCTTACAGTATCCTCAACAGCCTTTGCAACCCACTTCATGGTAACCTTTGTGTTCTCTCCACTTGCTCCACAGGTGTGATCAAGATTCATCTTCTTGATGCTAAAGGTTGACTCATGGGCAATCTTAGAAGCAGTAATATAAAACTCACAACCATGCTTTCTATCTAAGCACCAGGCTATGATCCTACTTGGATCATTCCTATGGTACTCAAAGTTCCTAAGTGTCCTAACATGGTAGTTTCTCAATGCTTCTCTAAACTCTACCACATTCAGAAAGCACAAATGAATCCTAAACTGTTCATGTGCATCAAGCCTAGAGGAATCATACCATATTCTCTCCTTCTTCTTCTTCAATTTTCTCTTCCTGCCACAAGGCAACCTAGGTGCATCATCTTCTTCATCAGAAATGCCTTCATCACCTGGAAAGCAGAACTCATCAGCTTCTGGCACGAAATCTTCAAACTTTATGTGATCTGGCTCACTATGTGATCTGCTTGTTGGGCCTTGTTTCCTCACAGGTATCTTCTGTGCCACAGTTTTCACATGATCTGAAGCTTCTTCTTCATCATCTTCTTCAGAACCATTTGGCTCCTGCCAAAACTCTGAGGGTTCAGAAGCAGCCCCAAAATAATGCTCAGCCATCTCTTCCTCTTCCCTGTAGTGCTGACTTGTTCCTTCACCACCTTCATCTTCTCCCCTAGCCCAAGACTTGTATGAAATTTTCTTCCCTCTGTAATCACCCCTGAAAAACTCAAAATCTAAAGAGGATTTGTCCAACTCATCATCATCATCTTGATCTTCTGCTTCAATGCCTTCAATTTCCACTGCCTCTTTTCCCTTGTTGAAATTACAGCTCTGCTGTGTGTGTTAAAATATGGATCAACAGGCACAACTGGAGGCTCTGAAGAATTTGAGACAGGGAAAAGGACACCTTCTTGGGAAACACTATACACAATGGGATCACCAACTTGACTCATTGGAATCTGCTCTTCAAGCAAGGTGTGGTCCATGTTTGCATCTGCTGGATTTGGGTCAGTAGCCTCTCTCACTGTTATGTTCAATTCTTTCTTCTCAGCAAACAAATCTAGCATCTCCTCCACCTTCTCATCACTGTCCAAAACCTCAATCCCCTCCAGCCCCTTACCCTCATCCTTAACATATGACAGATAGGCATCCAACCCATAGCCCTCAAGTTCAATAAGTGCTAACAATAACAGGTAATTCATTTCTGATAAGGAAAACTTCCTTTCCATGTTTTCTCTACCCTAAAAATGTAGCCTCAATTCCCATACTTCACCATCCAAACTATGCAAAGAAAGAAACAACACATTCAGATTTCTTCAGATTTTCAAGTTAAAAAGTATGCAACAGTTTCACTTGCACAACATATCATCCAAACCTAAACCCTAATTCATATATTGCTTACAATGTATACATAATAATATACCAAAGAAACTAATTCATTAACAATCTAATAAACAAATCCTAACCCTAGTTCATAAATAAACTACGAAAAATAATTAAAACAAGTCGAGTATAACTTACTCCATGCCACCAAGTGAGGAGGCCCACTGGTGCCCGCCTTATGGATCCGCGTGGATGGATTTGGCCACTGCCCTGGCCGCGCGCCACGCCGGCGAGATCTAGAACTCCTGCGTCGGTGGCCCAGACGAGCGCTGGGTCAGGAAACTTGCGCTGCCTAGCCACTTGTTGACCTCGAAGTGAGCACCGCCCTCGCCGTTGGCTGTCGCCCCAGGCTCGCCGTCGTCCTTCTTCTTCGCCGCCTCCATCATCGGGAGAGACAGAGAGCACGGGGGAAAGGAGGAGCAAGAGAGAGATGCTGCCGACAAAGAGAGAAAGGCAGCGAGTGAGCGGGTGCGGTCCGACCGCACCAGTCGGTCCGAGTAACGGCCGTTAACGGCCTCGCCATCACGCGTGGTGCTGACCTGGCCTGATTGGCGGGCCCGGACCGTCAGAAAACGGTTCAAATCGCTAGCAACGGGTGATTTGGGTTTTTTGAGACAGCCGACGAGAAAAGTGGTAGGTATCAGTCACAAACAAAAAAGTGGTGGTTTTTTGGAACCCTAGCACGAAAAGTGGTAGTTTTATGCTATTTACTTGTCAGCATACCGATCCAGGGATGACACTTAAGCATAGAGACTTGATCCATCCGGGTCGGGTCGGGTCGCTACATGTTGCTAGATTTTACTTGTGGCTTGTAAGTAGACAACAGTAAACGCTTGGCAATGTAAAAAGAACTTTTCTTGCGAAGATCATCATTGATTGCTTTTAAGAACCCATGCTCTTGCTCAAGGTTGAGCTTCAAAGCATAGCTTATCATGAGTCTTTAAAAGTTCTCGATGATATTCCAAGGTAGTTTCATGAGCTAACTTAAGAGTGTTCATTTCTTTACTTAGACGCTCAATCTCCTTCTTATCATCATCATTCGTTTTATCTTGATTAGCATGATTAATAGCAATTTCATCATAGTTTTCATCACTAGAGTTGTCGACAAGTAAATCATCATCACCTAGCAAATCATCTTCATCACTATTGAAATCAACATACTCGAGGTGTGATACATTTAGGCTTTTAGCCATGAAGCATCTTCCAATTCCTTCATTTGGTGAGTCAAATATGTCGTAGGAGTTGGTTGACACAAGTGCTAGACCGGCAACACCTTCATCTTGAGTATATTCGGAGTCAAAGTGATAACTTCTCTCGGAGTGATTGTCGGAGTCAGAGCCGGATACCCATTCACCAGCATGAGCTTGATGTCTTTGTTTTGTGTAGCTCCTTGATGACTTGTCCTTCCTTTCTGTCGGGGATATACCCCGCGGTATAACCCGCCGGATGTATGACCCGGCTAGAGCATGGCGGCTCACTGGTGACCCACCTGGAACTTGGCGCTTCACCGTTAACCCGCCGGAGGACTGGCGACTCATGGGTCTGGCGGCTCACTGGTCTGCCGACTCAATAGCCTAGTGACTCATTGGTGACCCGGTGGGTGTTTTATATGGATGACAAGGCCCAAGGCCCAGAAGGCCGACTCATGCTATGGTGGGCCGGCTTACGAGGAAAGGCATAAGGAATATTCCCTTACAAAGGAAACAAGACTAGGACTCCACTTGTAATAGAGTAATCCTAATCCTACTAGGACTAGTCATGTAACCCGCCCCTTCAACATATATAAGGAGGGCCAGGGCATCCCAAGAGGGACAGGAAATAATCTCTAGGGCTAGACACAACTAGGAGAGCCGATTTACAATGACTCCCTTGTGAGCATAATGAGATCTAGCCACAAACATCATGTAGGGTTGTTACTGGATGATGTTTTCCAGGGCCCGAAGCTGTCTAAACCCTTGTCTTGTGTTGCATCTCTCGATTCCGCTCAACCCTTCTCAAGCTATCACATAGATGCGTTGGCCTCATGACTAAGTCCTCACACTCGGACATCTGCCGTGACAATTCCACGACAGTTGGTGCCCACCATGTGGCCTGCGCACGGTGGTCTTGAGTTCTTGGAGGGATTTCTTCAGGGATCAAGAAGTTCGCGACGTGCCGGTTAGAAAAGAGCTAGCGCAGAAGATAACATCATCAACGAAAAGTCAAAGTGACATGTATAAGAAAATTAGGGTTGTCTTTATGCACCAGCGCACGCAATTCATTGAGGGCGGGTAAACTTCCGTGGCCGCTACAGGTCAAAGTTTCGCATCCGAAATCATACGATATGAAGTACAAGTCGCCGAGATCAACATAGTATTTTCGTTGGAGCCAAAACATCAGTTTTTTATTACAATGGAGCAGGTGCCGAAGTCATATCAGGGTCATGCTGCTACTACATCCATCAAACTGATACGTCTCCATCGTATCTATAATTTTTGATTGTTCCATGCCAATATTCTACAACTTTCATATACTTTTGGCAACTTTTTATACTATTTTTGGGACTAACATATTGATCCACTGCCAGTGCCAGTTCCTGTTTGTTGCATGTTTTTTGTTTCGCAGAATATCCATATCAAACGGAGTCCAAACGGGATAAAAACTGACGGAGATTTTTTTGGAATATATATGATTTTTGGGAAGAAAAATTCACGCGAGACGGTGCCCGAGGTGGCCACGAGGCAGGAGGCACGCCCCTGACCCTCGTGGGCCACCTGTAAGGCGGTTGATGCCCTTCTTTCGCCACAAGAAAGCTAATATCCGGATAGAGACCGTGTTAAAATTTCAGCCCAATCGGAGTTACGGATCTCCGGGAATATAAGAAACGGTGAAAGCGAAGAACAGAACGCAGAAACAGAGAGAGACTGAGAGACAGATCCAATCTCGGAGGGGCTCTCGCCCCTCCCGTGCCATGGAGGCCATGGACCAGAGGGGAAACCCTTCTCCCATTTAGGGAGGAGGTCAAGGAAGAAGAAGGAGGAGGGGGGGCTCTCTCCCCCCCGCTTCCGGTGGCACCGGAGTGCCACCGGGGCCATCATCATCACCGCGATCTACACCAACACCTCCGCCATCTTCACCAACATCTCCATCACCTTCCCCCCTCTATCTACAGCGGTCCACTCTCCCACAACCCGTTGTACCCTCTACTTGAACATGGTGCTTTATGCTTCATATTATTATCCAATGATGTGTTGCCATCCTATGATGTCTGAGTAGATTTTCGTTGTCCTATCAGTGGTTGATGAATTGCCATGATTGATTTAATTTGCTTGTGGTTATGTTGCTGTCCTTTGGTGCCCATCATATTATTGCGCGCATGGATCACACCCTAGGGTTAGTTGTATGTTGATAGGACTATGTATTGGAGGGCAAGAGTGACAGAAGCTTCAACCTAGCATAGAAATGGATGCATGCGGGATTGAAGGGGGACCAATATATCTTAATGCTATGGTTGGGTTTTACCTTAATGAACATTAGTAGTTGCGGATGCTTGCTAATAGTTCCAATCATAAGTGCATAGAATTCCAAGTCAGGGATGACATGCTAGCAGTGGCCTCTCCCACATATTACTTGCTATCGGTCTAGTAAAGTAGTCAATTGTTTAAGGGCAATTTCGCAACTCCTACCACCACTTTTCCACACTCGCTATATTTACTTTACTAGCACATATGCCCGTGCGTTGCAACGGGGAAAATTAATGTTTTGCACAAGCATAATGTCCTACAGCATCGGATTCATTATGAAGAACATGTTGCAACGCAACATCGTCCTTCTACAAAATGAACATAAAAAATACGTCGCAATTTAATCGTGTTCATATTTTCTTTGCAGGGCGTAATGTCTCACTGATTTCATTTAAATACAATCCTTTTTAATGACATTTAAGTATGATTCTTTCATTAATTACCATGAAGTCCTCACCCGTTTTAGTCGGGAATCAAATCCTTCCTTTTCTAATTTAGTAGCCCCAACACATTAAGGCATATAGATCCTTTCTTTTAATTATCATATCTTTTTACCTCAAATCGTTCATGTAGAATTTATTAAGACCACAAACTTTCTAATAGTTATTCCACCGATTTACCCATAATCCTTTCTTTAATTAGCCACATTTGTTTAAGTATTATATTTAAGCCCACAATCCTTCCTTTATTAGCTCATTCGCTTAATTAGCTCTCTCTAAACATGAGCCTTGGAGCTCACCCTTCCCCATCTACAGGAACGAAAGGCGATTTGTGCGAACCCCGGGCTCTCCACCTCGCCGTTGCCGAATCGGCGGCTCCCTCACCCTCCGCCGGACGCTCCGACGGCGGGAGGACGGGGGAGGCCCGATTTGCAGCGTGTACATAGTGTAGGAGTGACTAGGGAGCCAGCCGGTGGCGTCGTGGAGGCGGCGGTGCGACTGGATCGGCTTTTTGCAGGTGTTGGTCTCCCCTTCGACGGCGAAGTTCCGGTGGAGCTCCGCGGTGGACCAGCTCCTTTCTTCGTGCTCGCTGCTCGGTGGAAAGGCCGTGCACGGTTCCCCCATGCCGGGGATCGAGGGATGGCGATTCTGGCGGTTGAAGATCTGGAGAAGAAAGGCGATGTTGAGCGATGCGACGACGACGACGGCCATGGGTGTAGGTCCTCAGGGACCGTTGATCGGAGACTTCCTGTTTTGCCCAGGGGCTGATTCGATCCAAGGCATCAGCGAGCAGCGACGAACGGCGCGTCACCGGCTCGTCCACGGCGCCGGCGTAGTCGGGTTGAAGAGGGGCTTGGTTGTAATTTCCTTTTCTGTGTGGACCTTTCAGTAATTTGGCCATTTTAATATCAACTCATTTTCTCGAAAAAAATAAATAAACATGATGACTGCCACTTGTATATTTAGAGTGAGTTGAGATAGACAGGAGGTCTTGTGTTCAGTTCCCACAATGTTGATTTATTTTGACCCAATTATTTTTCGTGCTCTCTCTATGAAAGCCCATAAAAGGCCCATCAACATACAAGTAACTGGCCCAGATCACTTAACGTGTGTAAACCAAACGTAAAGGACTAAACCAAACCAAGAATAGCTATTCCCTTTAATAGTAGGTATAGATTGTTTCTTTATCTAAACAGCCCCTACTTTTTATTTACGTACTCTTTATTATCTTGCAAACCTATCCAACAACACCTACAAAGTACTTCTAGTTTCATACTTGTTCTAGGTAAAGCGAACGTCAAGCGTGCGTAGAGTTGTATCGGTGGTCGATAGAACTTGAGGGAATATTTGTTCTACCTTTAGCTTCTCGTTGGGTTCGACACTCTTACTTATCAAAAACTATTGCGATCCCCTATACTTGTGGGTTATCAAGACCTTTTTCTGACGCCGTTGCCGAGGAGCAATAGCGTGGGGTGAATATTCTCGTGTGTGCTTGTTTGCTTTATCACTAAGTAATTTTTATTTGTTGTTCTTAGTTGTTTTATATCTTTAGTTATGGACTAGCACATATGCCCGTGCGTTTCCACGGAAGATAAAATAGTATGCATTTAAAGTCAGTGAGAATTATATGTGCAAGTAAAACCCTGTGTGCACACGAAAAAGGAATATTTAGCTTCTCGGTTTCGTTGTGTGTGAAGGATTTAGACAGCTATTTTTTCATTAATTGATCGAGTGCATTTAAGAGTTTTGTTACGTCATCGTACGCCAGAGAAGACCCATGAGTTATTCAATCTACTCTTCTTGGATTTTAAGATCCGAAGTTTCTGAATATTTTAGGAAACTTGAACAATTTTTTAAATCTTGAACATTTTTTGAATATTATGTACACTTTCGAAAAAATGTGAACAAAATATGAAAGGGAACATCTTTTAAAATTCAAAAACATTTTCTCATAACATCAACTTTTTTTATAAAAAACATGAAAATTATTTGCATCTGTGAACATTTTTTAAAAATAGGAACATGTGTCGAAAATTTATAAGATTTTTAGAAAATGTGTGTGTTTTATACATAAACATTATTTTGAATTTTGATTTTTCTTTCAAATTTGGAGCATTTTTTGAATTGCCATTTAATTTTTAGAAATCTTAAACAATTTTGAAAAACAATAATGTTTTTTTAAATGGGCAACTTTTCGCAAGTGCTGAATATTTTTCAAAATAGAAAAAACAATTTGGAATTCTGAACATTTTTCATAATTTTATTTTTAAATTATGAACGTTTTTTTGACAATTTCTAATTTATGAAATAAATTCTAAAAGAAAAATAAACTTCGAAGGGAACAAATAGATATGGAAAGGAGATTAAAAATAAAAGTAAAACACAAAAATAAAAATAAAAATGGGCCAGCCCATTATTGGTTGCCATGTGCGAGACTCTGACTATTTGTCGCCCTGTGCGGAAAATAGAATTTTCCCAGCAGGATGGGCAGAAAAATAAGTGGGCTGGCTTCGTAGGGCCATAACACGCAGCCCACGTACGAAAATTCTTTGTTTAGCACACAAACGCATAATAATTTAGTACCACCTCGGGTAGAAAAAAGTATTTTCAGGTGTGAACGGATGAAAAAAATGGCAAAACGCACCTTGCTTTATTAGTAGGTATAGATATAGATATGGAACACGAAATACCAAAAAATTAGGTGTACTTGCTACTCATGGAGATGGGGAACCTCCTAAAACCCTCGATGCTGGTTATGTGAAAAATATTATGTACTACTTTAATAATCCTGAGAAAACCCCATTCAATTATGTAATGGGAGTAACGTTGGATCAACGTGAATACTTTAGGGATTACCGCTTGACAAAAAAGGGAAACTATTATGGGATCAAATTCATATATTGAATTGGTATGCTAGGCAACTATGATTGAGATATGATTATACTTGTTGCTCTAAGGTGAAGGCTCCACACCTTCCCTTTTCATGTGAATTTAATGATAATGAAACCTTAGCTTCTTATGCTAATGATATATATGATTACTATGATGTGGAACAAATAGAAGAATTTGTTGCTTTTAAGGGTGCTTATGAAATTGAATCTTTGTTTGAAAAGCATGAAACTTATGATGATGATGTTTATAGACCTGAAAATTTACCTATCTTAAAATATTTCTATGATAATTATGAATATAATTCCTATATTAATGCGCTTATTGAGAAAGTCTCCGCTGTCCAAGAAGAGACTAATAATTTGCAGGAGTCTATGGAAGAAGAAATTGATGAAACTGTGAGCTCATTGGATGAAAAAGATGAGGAGGAGAGCGAAGAACAAAAGGAGGAAGAGCGGATTAGCTACCCGTGCCCACCTTCTAATGAGAGTAACTCTTCAACTCATACATTGTTTAATTTCCCTTCGTGCTTACCGGAGGATGATTGCTATGATGATTGTTATGATCCCGTTGATTCTTTTGAAATATCCCTTTTTGATGATGCTTGCTATGCTTGTGGCCAAGATGCCAATATGAATTATGCTTATGGAGATGAACTTGCTATAGTTCCTTATGTTAAACATGAAATTGTTGCTATTGCACCCACACATGATAGTCCTATTATCTTTTTGAATTCTCCAAACTACACTATATCGGAGAAGTTTGCTCTTATTAAGGAATATATTGATGGGTTGCCTTTTACTACTACACATGATGATTTTGATAGATATAATATGCATGTGCTTGCTTCTCCTACTTGCAATTATTATGAGAGAGGAACTACATCTCCACCTCTCTATGTTTCCAATACAATAAAATTGCAAGAAACTGCTTATGCTATGCATCGGCCATTACTTTGTGTGCATGAATTGTTCTTTTATGACATGCCGATGCATAGGAAGAGAGTTAGACTTCTTTGTTGTATGACATATGTTACTTTGTGATCAATACTAAATTACAAATCATTGTTAATTAAAATTGGCTTTGATATACCTTGGGATCCGGGTGGATCCATTACTTGAGCACTATATGCCTAACTTAATGGCTTTAAAGAAAGCGCTGCCAGGGAGAGAACCCAGAAGTTTTAGAGAGTCATTTATTGTGTGCTTTTATAAATTTTAAATATAAAAATAATGTGCCAAGGTTTGCCTTTAGGATGTTTACATTTGCTTGATGGTTTGTACGGTGCAGGACAGAAACTTTGGCTGTAGTGCGTGATTTTACATTTTTAGCTGGAATGTCAAATAGTTCTGATTCTTTTTGTACTGTCTTTCCATACAAATTTTTTATTTTTCCTAATTTTGGCAGAATTTTTCAAGTATCAGAAGTATGGTGAATGTTCAGATTATTACAGATTGTTCTGTTTTAGACAGATTCTGTTTTTGATGCATAGTTTGCTTGTTTTGATGAAACTATCAATTTATATCTGTGGATTAAGCCATGGAAAAGTTATATTACAGTAGACACAATGCAAAAACAAAATATTAATTGGTTTGCCATAGTACTTAGAGTAGTGATTTGCTTTATTATACTAACGGATCTTACCGAGTTTTCTGTTGAAGTTTTGTGTGGATGAAGTGTTCGATGATCGAGAAGGTCTCGATGTGAGAAGAAGGAAGAGAGGCAAGAGCTCAAGCTTGGGGATGCCCGAGGCACCCTGATGACCCACAAGTATAGGGGATCTATCGTAGTCCTTTCGATAAGTAAGAGTGTCGAACCCAACGAGGAGCAGAAGGAAATGATAAGCGGTTTTCAGCAAGGTATTCTCTGCAAGTACTGAAATAAGTGGTAACAGATAGTTTTGTGATAAGATAAATTGTAACGAGCAACAAGTAACAAAAGTAAATAAAGTGCAGCAAGGTGGCCCAATCCTTTTTGTAGCAACGGACAAGCCGGAACAAACTCTTATATAAGGAAAAGCGCTCCTGAGGACACATGGGAATATCGTCAAGCTAGTTTTCATCACGTTCATATGATTTGCGTTCGATACTTTGATAATTTGATATGTGGGTGGACCGGTGCTTGGGTGCTGTTCTTACTTGAACAAGCATCCCACTTATGATTAACCTCTATTGCAAGCATCCGCAACTACAACAAAAGTATTAAGGTAAACCTAACCATAGCATGAAACATGTGGATCCAAATCAGCCCCTTATGAAGCAACGCATAAACTAGGGTTTAAGCTTCTGTCACTCTAGCAACCCATCATCTACTTATTACTTCCCAATGCCTTCCTCTAGGCCCAAATAATGGTGAAGTGTTATGTAGTCGACGTTCACATAACACCACTAGAGGCTAGACAACATACATCTTATCAAAATATCAAACGAATACCAAATTCACATGACTACTAATAGCAAGACTTCTCCCTTGTCCTCAGGAACAAACGTAATTACTCACAAAGCATATTCATGTTCATAATCAGAGGGGTAATAATATGCATATAGGATCTGAACATATGATCTTCCACCAAATAAACCAACTAGCATCAACTACAAAGAGTAATCAACACTACTAGCAACCTACTAGCACCAATCCCGGACTTTGGGACAAGAATTGGACACAAGAGATGAACTAGGGTTTGGAGATGAGATGGTGCTGGTGAAGATGTTGATGGAGATTGCCCTCTCCCGATGAGAGGAGCATTGGTGATGACGATGGTGATGATTTCCCCCTCCCGGAGGGAAGTATCCCCGGCAGAACAGCTCCACCGGAGCTCTAGATTGGTTCCGCCTCGTGGCGGCGGAGTCTCGTCCCGAAAAGTTCCTTCTTATTTTTTTCTCATTGAAAGACTTCATATAGGAGAAGATGGACGTCAGAGAGCCACCATGGGGCCCACGAGTTAGGGGGCGCGCCCTAGGAGGGGGGGGCGCCCCCACCCTCGTGAGCAGGGTGTGGGCCCCCTGGCCTTCATCTTTGGCGAGGATTTTTCTTTATTTATTTTAAGATGTTCCGTGAAGTTTCAGGACTTTTGGAGTTGCGCAGAATAGGTCTCTAATATTTGCTCCTTTTCCAGCCCAAAATTCCAGCTGCCGGCATTCTCCCTCCTTATGTAAACCTTGTAAAATAAGAGAGAATAGCCATAAGTATTGTGACATAAAGTGAAATAATAGTCCATAATGCAATAAATATCGATATAAAAGCATGATGCAAAATGGACATATCAACTCCCCCAAGCTTAGACCTCGCTTGTCCTCATGCGAAAAGCCGATAACAATAAATATGTCCTCATGTTTAGAGGTAGAGGCGTCGATAAAAATAAAATACGGACATGAAGGCATCATGATTATTCTCATAACAGCAACATATATAGATTTTGTCATATGATTACTTATGTTCAAGTGATGATCTATTCACAATGCAAAAGTATAAATCATAAACCTTATTGGGCTCCGACAAACTATAATCTCAGTCATTGAAGCAATTGCAATTTATCATAACATCGGAAAGAGTCTATGTTAGAGCTAAAAAGCAAGTCCACATACTCAACTATCATTTAGTCCTCCATAATTGCTAACACTCACGCAATACTTGTGGTTACGGAGTTTTAATCGGACACAGAGAAAGATAGGGGCTTATAGTTTTGCCCCACAACCTTTTACCCAAGGGTAATGTCAACAATAATGGTTCATTCTCCCCTACATTCAATTAGATATATATATCATGTTCTTTCCAACATGCTGAGCTTGCCGAAGGATAAAATGAAAAAGGAAAGGTGAAGATCACCATGACTCTTGCATAAGGTAGAAGATAATAATAAAGGATAGGCCCTTCGCAGAGGGAAGCAGAGGTTGCCATGCGCTTTTATGGTTGGATGCACAAAATCTCAATGCGAAAGAACGTCACTTTATATTGCCCCTTGTGATATGAACCTTTATTATGCAGTCCATCGCTTTTATTACTTCCACATCACAAGATCGTATAAAGCTTATTTCTCCCACACCAATCAATCATACATATTTAGAGCAATTTTTATTGCTTTGCACCGATGACAACTTACTTGAAGGATCTTACTCAATCCATAGGTAGATATGGTGGACTCTCATAGCAAAACTGGTTTAAGGGTATTTGGAAGCGCAAGTAGTATTTCTACTTGGTGCTGAGAATTTGGCTAGCATGAGGGGGAAAGGCAAGCTCAACAAGTTAGAGGATCCATGACAACATACTTTATCTCAGATATAAGAAATACATAACTCATTACGTTGTCTTCCTTGTCCAACATCAACTCTTTAGCATGTCATATTTTAATGAGTGCTCCCAATCATAAAAGATGTCAATGATAATATATCTATATGTGAAACCTCTCTTTCCTTATTACTTCCTATTAATTGCAACGATGACCAAAGCTATGTCTGCCAACTCCCAACAACTTTTAATCATCATACTCTTTCTATGTGAAGTCATTACTCTCAATAAGATCAATATGAACTTTTTGTTTCTTTTTATTCTTTTTCTGTTTTCTTCTATTCACCCAAGATCATGGCAAAATAATCAAGCCCTTGAATCAACACTAATCTTTATTATATATAGCTCACGGACTCGATTACAAAGAAAGATCATAAAGCAAACTCAAAACTAGATCATGCCATAAACTTTATTCTACTGGATCAAGATACTACTAATAGGATCGAACTGAGAAAAAATAGTAAAGATAGGAGTTTTGATTGTGATACGATACCGGGGCACCTCCCCCAAGCTTGGCAGTTGCCAAGGGGAGTGCCCATACCCATGTGATTATATCTCCTTTGTCGGTGAAGAAGGTGGAGGTGTTGTAGATGATGCGGGCCTTGCGTCCATCTTCCAAGGCATAGGTTCTGCATCATAGAAAGATGATCGAGTCTCCGGGATCCTCAAATCTGCCGCCAAAATTATCCTTTTGAATCTATATTCATACTCACAGTTTTGGTTTTGCAGGTCATAGATTTGGGCTTGGAGGTGCTCGATCTTCTCATGAAGCTTGAAGATAGTCTCCCCGATGTTGTCAGCATCCAACTTGTGGTTGCTAGTGAACTCCACGATCATCATGTGGTTAGAGTTGAGTCCACGTTCCACCATCCCTTGGCACTTGAAAACTTGTTGCTCCATTGCTTCGAGCCTCGTCTCCATGCTTCCGGTCCCCTTTGGTCCCTCTTCATCGCGGATGTACAGCAATCCATCATGCAACTCAATGGTTTGAGGGTGTCGCAGCACCTCCGCGAGGTAAGGGTTGATGACCTTCTCGAAGAACTTGTCCTTGGAGGCGCTTGGGGCCATCATGATAACCTAGATCTATCAGAAAAATAGCTCGAAATAAGAACATAGGAGGTTTGCGTGATATGGGAGTCAAAACCTTCGGGAGGTTATATAATGAATTTTTACCGACCAAAATACGTAACGTGCAAGAAAATGGAGTCCGGAAGGCACACGAGGTGCTCACGAGGTAGGGGGCGCGCCCAGAGGGGTAGGGTGCGCCCACCACCCTCGTGGGACCCTCGTGTCCTTCCCGGACTGCTACTTATTTTTCTATTTTTCTAAATATTCCAAAACGGAGAAATATTGCCTTAAAAATTGTTTTGGAGTCGGTTTACTTACCGTACCACATACCTATTCCTTTTCGGAGTCTGAAACGTTCCGGAAAGTGTCCCTTATGTATTCCTCCGGGGTTATGGTTTCAATAATATTGGTTTCAACATTTATGGGATTACCTGAGATATAATGTTTAATTCTTTGACCGTTTACCACCTTCGGATTTGTGCCTTCAAAGTTGTTGATCTTTATGGCACCGGAACGATAGACCTCTTCGATAACATAGGGGCCTTCCCATTTAGAGAGAAGTTTGCCTGCAAAAAATCTTAAACGAGAGTTGTATATCAATACATAATCACCTACATTAAAACTCACGCTTTTGTATCCTTTTGTCATGCCATCTTTTAACTTTTTCTTTAAACAACTTGGCATTTTCATAAGCTTGGGTTCTCCATTCATCAAGTGAGCTAATATCAAATAACCTCTTCTCACCGGCAAGTTTAAAATCATAGTTGAGCTCTTTAATAGCCCAATACGCCTTATGTTCTAGTTCGAGAGGTAAGTGACATGCTTTTCCATAAACCATTCTATACGGAGACATACCCATAGGATTTTTGTATGCAGTTCTATAAGCCCATAATGCATCATCAAGTTTCTTGGACCAATTCTTTCTAGACCTATTAACAGTCTTTTGCCAAATTAATTTGAGCTCTCTATTGCTCAACTCTACTTGGCCACTAGACTGTGGGTGATAAGGAGATGCAATTCTATGATTAACATCATATTTAGCAAGAATTTTACGGAAAGCACCATGGATAAAGTGTGAACCACCATCAGTCATTAAATATCTAGGGACTCCAAACCTTGGGAAAATAACTTCCTTAAGCATTTTAATAGAAGTGTTATGATCAGCACTACTAGTTGGAATAGCTTCTACCCACTTAACGTAATCAACAACAACTAAAATATGAGTATATCCATTAGAGGCAGGAAAAGGTCCCATATAATCAAAGCCCCAAACATCAAATGGTTCAATAACGAGTGAATAATTCATAGGCATTTCTTGACATCTACTAATATTACCAATTCTTTGACATTCATCACAAGATAAGACAAACTTACGGGCATCCTTGAAGAGAGTAGGCCAATAAAAACCAGATTGCAATACCTTATGTGGAGTTCTATCTCCAGTGTGGTGTCCTCCATAAGACTCGGAGTGACACTTGCGTAGGATCTGTTCCTGTTCATGCTCAGGTACACACCGTCTAATAACACCATCTACTCCTTCTTTATAAAGATGTGGGTCATCCCAAAAGTAATGTCTCAAGTCATAGAAAAACTTTTTCTTTTGCTGGTACGTGAAGCTAGGTGGTATAAACTTAGCAACAATATAATTAGCATAATCAGCATACCATGGAGTACTACGAGAAGTACTTATAACATTTAATTGTTCATCAGGAAAGCTATCATTAATAGGTAGTGGGTCATCAAGAATATTTTCTAACCTAGACAAGTTGTCTGCAACAGGGTTCTCAGCTCCTTTCCTATCAACAATATGCAAATCAAATTCTTGTAGCAAGAGAACCCATCTAATAAGTCTCGGTTTAACATCTTTCTTTTCCATAAGGTATTTAATAGCAACATGATCAGTGTGAATAGTTACTTTAGAATCAACAATATAAGGTCTGAACTTATCACAAGCAAATAGAACTGCTAAAAGCTCTTTTTCAGTAGTAGCATAATTTCTTTGAGCATTGTCTAGAGTCTTACTAGCATAATGAATAACATTTAATTTCTTATCAACTCTTTGCCCTAGAACAGCACCTACAGCATAATCACTAGCATCACACATAATTTCAAAGGGTACATTAGAATCAGGTGGCTGAACAACAGGTGTAGAGACTAATGCTTTCTTAAGTGTTTCAAATGCTTCTACACAATCATCATGAAAGAAAAATGTTATATCTTTTTGTAATAAATTAGTCAGAGGCCGAGAAATTTTTGAGAAGTCCTTAATGAACCTCCTGTAAAATCCGGCGTGACCAAGGAAACTTCTTATACCTTTGATGTCCTTGGGACATGACATCTTTTCAATAGCATCGACCTTGGCTTTATCAACTTCAATACCTCTTTCAGAAACTTTATGCCCCAAGACAATACCTTCATTAACCATAAAGTGGCACTTTTCCCAATTCAAGACAAGATTAGTTTCTTCACATCTCTGCAAAACTCGATCAAGATTGCTCAAGCAATCATCCAAAGAGGAACCATAGACGGAAAAATTGTCCATGAAAACCTCACAAATCTTTTCACAAAAGTCAGAGAATATAGCCATCATGCATCTTTGAAAGGTAGCAGGTGCATTACATAAACCAAAAGGCATACGTCTATAAGCAAAAGTACCAAAGGGGCATGTAAAATTAGTCTTTGATTGATCTCTAGCTGACACAGGTATTTGAGAAAAAACCAAAATAACCATCTAGAAAGCAATAGTGTGTATGTTTGCATAATCTTTCTAGCATTTGATCAATAAAAGGTAAGGGGTGATGATCTTTCTTAGTAGCCTTATTTAATTTACGGAAATCAATTACCATTCTATAACCTGTAATAATTCTTTGTGGAATCAATTCATCTTTATCATTAGGAACAACAGTAATACCTCCCTTCTTAGGGACACAATGGACAGGACTTACCCACTGACTATCAGCAACGGGATAAATTATACCTGCCTCCATAAACTTGAGTATTTCTTTTCTTACCACTTCTTTCATTTTAGGATTCAAACGTCGTTGAGGATCATGAACTGGTTTGGCATGTGCTTCCAAATTTATTTTATGTTGACATAGAGTGGGACTAATGCCCTTAAGATCATCAAGAGTATATCCAATAGCAGCACAATGCTTCTTTAGAGTTCTCAATAATCTTTCATCTTCATGCTCTGTAAGGTTAGCACTAATAATAACAGGATATATCTTCTTTTCATCAAGATAAGCATATTTAAGATTATCAGGCAACGGTTTAAGCTCGAACATGGGATCACCCTTGGGTGGAGGAGGATCCCCTAAAATTTCAACAGGCAAATTGTGTTGCAGAATAGGTTCCTATTTAAAGAATAGTTCATCTATTTCCCTTCTTTCATTCATGAGCATATCATTTTCATGGTCTAGCAAATAGTGTTCTAAAGGATCACTAGGAGGTACGGCAATAGAAGCAAGACCAATAATTTCATCCTTACTAGGTAATTCTTCCTCATGATGTTGTTTACTAAATTTAGAGAAATTAAACTCATGAACCATATCATCCAAGCCAATAGTAACAACATTCTTTTCGCAATCTATCCTAGCATTAACAGTGTTCAAGAAGGGTCTACCAAATATAATGGGACAAAAGCTATCTTGCGGAGAAGTAAGAACACGAAAATCAGCAGGATATTTAGTTTTCCCATACAAGACTTCAACATCTCTAACAATTCCAATTGGTTAAATTGTATCTCTATTGGCAAGTTTAATTGTGACATCAATACCTTCTAACTCAGCAGGTGCAATTTCATTCTTAATTTCTTCGTATAAAGTTTGCGGTATAACACTAGCACTCGCACCCATATCACATAAGCCATGATAACAATGATATCCTATTTTAACAGAAATAACAGGCACGCCTACCACAGGTCTATGTTTATCTTTAGCACAAGGTTTAGCAATTCTAGCAGTTTCACCTTCGAACTGAATAACATGCCCATCAATATTATCAGACAAGAGATCTTTAAAAATATAAATATTAGGTTCTACTTTAACTTGATCAGGAGGTGTATAAGTTCTAATATTGCTTTTATGAACAACATTTGAAGCTTTAGCATGATCCTTTATTCTAACAGGGAAAGGTGGTTTCTCAACATAAGAAGTAGGAACAATAGGATCATTATAAGTGACAGTCTTTTCTTCAACTTTAATAGGTGCAACTACTTTTACTTCTTTGGAAGGATGATATTTAAACCACTTCTCCTTAGGGAGATCAACATAAGTAGCAAAAGATTCACAGAAAGAAGCTACTATCTCAGAGTCAAGTCCATATTTAGTGCTAAACTTACCGAAAATATCGGTGTCCATAAAAGATTTAACACAATCAAACTTAGGTGTCATACCTGACTCCTTACCTTCGTCGAGGTCCCAATCTTCAGAGTTGCATTTAATTCTATCCAATAAATTCCATCTGAATTCAATAGTCTTCATCATAAAAGAGGCAGCACAAGAAGTATCGAGCATGGTTTGATTATTATGAGAAAGCCGAGCATAAAAACTTTGCATAATTATTTCTCTCGAGAGCTCATGATTGGGGCATGAATATAACATTGATTTAAGCCTCCCCCAAGCTTGAGCGATGCTTTCTCCTTCGCGAGGCCAGAAATTATATATATAATTGCGATCACGATGAACAAGATGCATAGGGTAATACTTTTGATGAAATTCCAATTTCAATCTTTTATAGTTCCGTGATTTCATATCATCACATAGCCTATACCATATCAATGCGTCTCCCTCCAAAGATAAAGGGAAGACCTTCTTCTTAGCAACATCATCGGGTATACCTGCAAGCTTCAATAATCCACAAACTTCATCCACATATATTAAGTGCTCATCAGGATGCTTTGTTCCATCTCCTGTAAAAGGGTTAGCTAGCAGTTTTTCCATCATAACCGAAGGAAATTCAAAAGGATTTTCATTTTCAATAGGTTCAGTAGGTTGAGGAGCAACTCTTTGCTCTACTGGACGGGGTGAAGATACCCTGAACAAGCCCCTTAGAGAATTACTTTCCATAGTAGCAAGTGACGGTAAATTTCAGCACACTATATAAATTTTTCCTTACCAAATTCCACCTACCAAAGGCGCTACACTCCCCGGCAACGGCGCCAGAAAAGAGTCTTGATGACCCACAAGTATAGGGGATCTATGGTAGTCCTTTCGATAAGTAAGAGTGTCGAACCCAACGAGGAGCAGAAGGAAATGATAAGCGGTTTTCAGCAAGGTATTCTCTGCAAGTACTGAAATAAGTGGTAACAGATAGTTTTGTGATAAGATAAATTGTAACAAGCAACAAGTAACAAAAGTAAATAAAGTGCAGCAAGGTGGCCAAATCCTTTTTGTAGCAACGGACAAGCCGGAACAAACTCTTATATAAGGAAAAGCGCTCCTGAGGACACATGGGAATATCGTCAAGCTACTTTTCATCACGTTCATATGATTCGCGTTCGATACTTTGATAATTTGATATGTGGGTGGACCGGTGCTTGGGTGCTGTTCTTACTTGAACAAGCATCCCACTTATGATTAACCTCTATTGCAAGCATCCGCAACTACAACAAAAGTATTAAGGTAAACCTAACCATAGCATGAAACATGTGGATCCAAATCAGCCCCTTACGAAGCAACGCATAAACTAGGGTTTAAGCTTCTGTCACTCTAGCAACCCATCATCTACTTATTACTTCCCAATGCCTTCCTCTAGGCCCAAATAATGGTGAAGTGTTATGTAGTCGACGTTCACATAACACCACTAGAGGCTAGACAACATACATCTTATCAAAATATCAAACGAATACCAAATTCACATGACTACTAATAGCAAGACTTCTCCCTTGTCCTCAGGAACAAACGTAATTACTCACAAAGCATATTCATGTTCATAATCAGAGGGGTAATAATATGCATATAGGATCTGAACATATGATCTTCCACCAAATAAACCAACTAGCATCAACTACAAGGAGTAATCAACACTACTAGCAACCTACTAGCACCAATCCCGGACTTTGAGACAAGAATTGGATACAAGAGATGAACTAGG
Organism: Triticum urartu; assembly: GCF_003073215.2. NCBI lineage: Eukaryota > Viridiplantae > Streptophyta > Magnoliopsida > Poales > Poaceae > Triticum > Triticum urartu. Next base: position 80,399,581 of record NC_053023.1, read on the forward strand.
GTTTGGAGATGAGATGGTGCTGGTGAAGATGTTGATGGAGATTGCCCTCTCCCGATGAGAGGAGCGTTGGTGATGACGATGGTGATGATTTCCCCCTCCCGGAGGGAAGTATTCCCCGGCAGAACAGCTCTGCCGGAGCTCTAGATTGGTTCCGCCTCGTGGCGGCGGAGTCTCGTCCTGAAAAGTTCCTTCTTATTTTTTTCTCATCGAAAGACTTCATATAGGAGAAGATGGACGTCGGAGAGCCACCAGGGGGCCACGAGGTAGGGGGCGCGCCCTAGGGGGGGGGGCGCCCCCACCCTCGTGAGCAGGGTGTGGGCCCCCTGGCCTTCATCTTTGGCGAGGATTTTTCTTTATTTATTTTAAGATGTTCCGTGGAGTTTCAGGACTTTTGGAGTTGCGCAGAATAGGTCTCTAATATTTGCTCCTTTTCCAGCCCAGAATTCCAGCTGCCGGCATTCTCCCTCCTTATGTAAACCTGTAAAATAAGAGAGAATAGCCATAAGTATTGTGACATAAAGTGAAATAACAGTCCATAATGCAATAAATTATCGATATAAAAGCATGATGCAAAATGGACGTATCACACCCCAAGTAAATATTCAAGGAGACTCAAGCGTCTAAGCTTGGGGATGCCCCGGAAGGCATCCCCTCTTTCTTCAACAAGTATCAGTATGTTTTCGGATTCGTTTCGTTCATGCGATATGTGCAATCTTGGAGTGTCTTTTGCATTTAGTTTTCATTTTTTTATGCACCATGCTGGTATGAGATAGTCCTTGGTTGATTTATAGAATGCTCATTGCACTTCACTTATATCTTTTGAGTATGGCTTTATAGAATGCTTCATGTGCTTCACTTATATCATTTGAAGTTTGGATTGCCTGTTTCTCTTTACATAGACAACCGCCATTTGTAGAATGCTCTTTTGCTTCACTTATATTTGTTAGACGTGGGCATATCTTTTGTAGAAAGAATTAAACTCTCTTGCTTCACTTATATCTATTTAGAGAGATGACAGGAATTGGTCATTCACATGGTTAGTCATAAAATCCTACATAAAACTTGTAGATCACTGAATATGATATGTTTGATTCCTTGCAATAGTTTTGCGATATAAAGATGGTGATATTAGAGTCATGCTAGTGGGTAGTTGTGGATTGTAGAAATACTTGTGTTGAGGTTTGTGATTCCCGTAGCATGCACGTATGGTGAACCGTTATGTAACGAAGTTGGAGCATGAGGTATTTATTGATTGTCTTCCTTATGAGTGGCGGTCGGGGATGAGCGATGGTCTTTTCCTACCAATCTATCCCCCTAGGGGCATGCATAGTAGTACTTTGCTTCGAGGGCTAATAAACTTTTGCAATAAATATGTGAGTTCTTTATGACTAATGTTGAGTCCATGGATTATACGCACTCTCACCCTTCCACCATTGCTAGCCTCTCTAGTACTCGCGCAACTTTCGCCGGTACCATAAACCCACCATATACCTTCCTCAAAACAGCCACCATACCTACCTATCATGGCATTTCCATAGCCATTCCGAGATATATTGCCATGCAACTTCCATCATCATCATATACATGACTTGAGCATTCATTGTCATATTGCTTTGCATGATCGTAAGATAGCTAGCATGATGTTTTCATGGCTTGTCCGTTTTTTGATGTCATTGCTACGCTAGATCATTCAACATCCCGGTACACCGCCGGAGGCATTCATATAGAGTCATATCTTTGTTTAGATATCGAGTTGTAATATTGAGTTGTAAGTAAATAAAAGTGTGATGATCATCATTATTAGAACATTGTCCCATGTGAGGTTATCAAAATAAAAGTGGCCAAAGAAGCCCCCAAAAAAAGAGAGAGAGGCCAAAGAAGCCTACAAAAAAAGAAAAAAAGAAAAAAATGAGAGAAAAAGAGAGAAGGGGCAATGTTACTATCCTTTTACCACACTTGTGCTTCAAAGTAGCACCATGTTCTTCACATAGAGAGTCTCTTGAGTTATCACTTTCATATACTAGTGGGAATTTTCATTATAGAACTTGGCTTGTATATTCCAACGATGGGCTTCCTCAAAATGCCCTAGGTCTTCATGAGCAAGCAAGTTGGATGCACACCCACTTAGTTTCAGTTTGAGCTTTCATACTTATAGCTCTAGTGCATCCGTTGCATGGCAATCCCTACTCACTCACATTGATATCTATTGATGGGCATCTCCATAGCCCGCTGATACGCCTAGTTGATGTGAGACTATCTTCTCCTTTTTGTCTTCTCCACAACCACCATTCTATTCCACCTATAGTGCTATGTCCATGGCTCACGCTCATGTATTGCGTGAGAAGGTTGAAAATGCTGAAGCGCGTTAAAAAGTATGAACCAATTGCTCGGCTTGTCATCGGGGTTGTGCATGATGTGAGTATTTTGTGTGGTGAAGATGGAGCATAGCCAGACTATATGATTTTGTAGGGATAACTTTCTTTGGCCATGTTATTTTGAAAAGACATGATTGCTTTATTAGTAGGCTTGAAGTATTATTGTTTTTATGTCAAATGATAGACTATTGCTTTGAATCACTCGTGTCTTAATATTCATGCCATGATTAGATTACATGATCAAGATTATGCTAGGTAGCATTCCACATCAAAAATTATCTTTTTTATCATTTACCTACTCGAGGACGAGCAGGAATTAAGCTTGGGGATGCTGATACGTCTCCGTCGTATCTATAATTTTTGATTGTTCCATGCCAATATTCTACAACTTTCATATACTTTTGGCAACTTTTTATACTATTTTTGGGACTAACATATTGATCCAGTGCCCAGTGCTAGTTCCTGTTTGTTGCATTTTTTTGTTTTGCAGAATATCCATATCAAACGGAGTCCAAACAAGATAAAACTGACGGATTTTTTTTGGAATATATATGATTTTTGGGAAGAAAAATCCACGTGAGACGGTGCCCGAGGTGGCCACGAGGCAGGGGGCGCGCCCCTGACCCTCGTGGGCCACCCGTAAGGAGGTTGATGCCCTTCTTTCGCCGCAAGAAAGCTAATATCCGGATAGAGATCATGTTAAAATTTCAGCCCAATCAGAGTTACGGATCTCCGGGAATATAAGAAACGATGAAAGGGAAGAACAGAACACAGAAACAGAGAGAGACAGAGAGACAGATCAAATCTCGGAGGGGCTCTCGCCCCTCTCGTGCCATGGAGGCCATGGACTAGAGGGGAAACCCTTCTCACATCTAGGGAGGAGGTCAAGGAAGAAGAAGGAGGAGGGGGGCTCTCTCCCCCTCGCTTCCGGTGGCACCGGAGTGCCACCGGGGCCATCATCATCACCACGATCTACACCAACACCTCCGCCATCTTCACCAACATCTCCATCACCTTCCCCCCTCTATTTACAGCGGTCCACTCTCCCGCAACCCCCTGTACCCTCTACTTGAACATGGTGCTTTATGCTTCATATTATTATCCAATGATGTGTTGCCATCCTATGATGTCTGAGTAGATTTTCATTGTCCTATCGGTGGTTGATGAATTGCTATGATTGATTTAATTTGCTTGTGGTTATGTCGCTGTCCTTTGGTGCCCATCATATGATTGCGCGCATGGATCACACCCTAGGGTTAGTTGTATGTTGATAGGACTATGTATTGGAGGGAAAGAGTGACAGAAGCTTCAACCTAGCATAGAAATTGATGCATACGGGATTGAAGGGGGATCAATATATCTTAATGCTATGGTTGGGTTTTACCTTAATGAACATTAGTAGTTGCAGATGCTTGCTAATAGTTCCAATCATAAGTGCATAGAATTCCAAGTCAGGGATGACATGCTAGCAGTGGCCTCTCCCACATAATACTTGCTATCGGTCTAGTAAAGTAGTCAATTGCTTAGGGGTAATTTCGCAACTCCTACCACCACTTTTGCACACTCACTATATTTACTTTATTGTTTCTTTATCTAAACAGCCCCTACTTTTTATTTACGTACTCTTTATTATCTTGCAAACCTATCCAACAACACCTACAAAGTACTTCTAGTTTCATACTTGTTCTAGGTAAAGCGAACGTCAAGCATGCGTAGAGTTGTATCGGTGGTCGATAGAACTGAGGGAATATTTGTTCTACCTTTAGCTCCTCGTTGGATTCGACACTCTTACTTGTCGAAAACTGTTGCGATCCCCTATACTTGTGGGTTGTCACAAACCAGCAATAGTACAAAGGTGTTATACATCAACATACATGGACGTGGATGGTCAAACTAAGAACGGCCAAGACAAGGACATGGAGGGAAGTTGGATTCGGCCTCCGCTGCCTTGTTTCCGCCGGCGCACCTCTGCCGTGGTTTGCCGCGACCGGCACGGCTCTGTTTGGCTGCCTCCATCAAGCTGCCCTTGCCGGCAAAATCTGCCTTGCCTCCCGGTTTGCCTCGCTACCGCAGCGCACCTCCGCCAGATTGCCTTGCTGCCCTCGCAGTCTGCCTGAGTTTGCTGGCCCTGTTACTGTCGTGGCCGCTCTGAGCCGCCGGCCATGCTGAGACGTCGTCCTTAGCCGCCGCCAAGACACCACTGAACCTACTCCAAGTCAGCCTCGCCTCGACTCATCCCGAGTCGCCCGAGGCCTCAATCCGATTGGCCGCTGTGGTATCAAGATGACTCCAACTCGTTTCCGCTCTGGGCCACCTCCGCATCTCCGAGCAGTCTCCGCCTCTGAGCCGCCCTGATGGTATGTATCTACTGTGGTTTTTTGCTAGCCCGCCAAGCTGTCGTGACGCTGCCGTGAGCTGTCGCGTTTGCCATAGCCTCGCCGTTGCGACCTCACTATGCCGTTGTGGCTCCGTCCCGCCTCTGCTAAGGCTTCGTGTCGAATCGCCCCTGGCCTCCATCGCCTTGGCCCAAGCCGTCGGCCTCCGCTGCCTGATCGGTCCACCTTCACAGTCGCGGCCTTGCCTGCGCCGGCAAGTTACTACTGCTGCCACCCACTTCCAAGCCGCCCCGCAGCCTCACCCTGATGTTGTTACAGCCTCGAGTTGCTCCGAGTCACCGCCCCTATAGTGCCGCCGCACCACTGTGACCTTGAGCCGCCTGCGCCATTGCTCGCTTTCAACTTCCGAGTCACCGACCGTCATCTCATGCTTCTGCCATTGCTCGTTTGAGAGAGTACAAGTTCTGCTTTTAGAGAATATGAGCTGCTAAGCCGTCAGGATTTATGCGTCAGTCAAATCACCGGGGTGCTACTCCCATGGCTGAACTGAAGTTTATTCATGGGTAACCAAACCGAGCATATATCTGGGGCATTTGGCAACAAAACATCAAGTATTCACATGGAAGATCAAGTTGAAAAGTCAACCATATTATCAAGACATGTACATTGGTGGTTTTTGATGGTATGGTCACATGTATGGCTATTATCAGAGAAGGGTCGCCGCTGGAGGTGTTCAGATGAGCTGCTATCAACATCCGAGAAATATATCAAGTGATACCCCTCCTATCTATTTCATCTAAATACAGTAATCTGTCTGTGAACAGTTACTCCGGCCTTCAAGCATTTTTATGCAGGGCAATTATTTATGACAAAAAGTGTTATTATACCATGGATATGGGGTGCCTCAGCATCATTCTATACCGATGTTCATCCGTGCCGTGCTGATTAAACAGACGTGCGCAAACCGCCGCTCGTGCTGCTCGGTCTACATCAACTCGCCTGGACTGTGCCTGCGATTAACTCGCTCGATTCGCACCGGTTTACAACACACCGCGGCCAACTCATCTATCCATGCCCGCGGCCCACTCGCCCTGAGTTCATGCCGGAGCTGCACCTGTCTGCATGAGCTACTTAGTGAGCGCATGCAAGTTGCCGCTACTGCTACCCGGTTTATTCCAACCACTCTGAAGCAAGACATAATATATTATCAGCCTCTGCCTGCACCGGATGGCTAAATGGACAGGGTTAGTTATAACTCGCCACGATCAACCTTAAGTTTCTGTGGATTCACATCGCGTTATCAACGCCAAGGATATACAATGAGCATTGCGAAGATCATTAATTCGCCACCTTGCTTCTAGCTTCAAACATATTCCAGCGTTCCGCAGTTCAACTATATGCCGGTTTACATCACGGTCAAGTATGGAAAATCTCAAGCCAACTCCTCGAGTCGTCTTAAGACTCGGGGGCTACAATGATATGACTCAGCAAGTCTTCCAATTTTAGCAAATTCAAAAACTTCGGGTCATTGGAGGAAAAAATAACCCGGCCCCGGAGGCTACTGCCCTATTGATGAACATTTAAAAGGCCATCCGAAAATTTCTGGTTTAAAAAAAGGGGGATTCTGGTTCAAAATCCGGCTCACAGGAAATCTGTCTTCCACAAAGCACTGAAGCTCTTAAATATCCGCTTTAAAATTCTGGTTCAAACAGAATTCATCTCTCGCAAGTTCGAGTTCTCAGAAAAAAATTAAAAGTTTCCAAAGAGAACTTGTTGCCATGATGCGCAGTTCAAACATGGGTATCCTGCCTTATGGCTTATCTTATTATGGTTACATGGGTGCTTATTGCTCATTGAGCTAAGCTATGATTACCCTTTGATCCGGCTTATACGCCATTCTTACAAAAACACTGTTGGGGGCTTACTACCTAGGTTAAAGGGACCAAAGAGAGTCTATTGCAAAAACACAACTCAAACATAGGCACCCATTGAGCACAGCTCAACAATATTGCTTGGGGGCTCTTTGTTCTAAAGGACAAGAGTTTTATGACCCTTGTAATAGGCTTAAAAGCCAGGCTTGGAAGCCAGGTGTATTCACCTAAAACCCCGGGTTATCCTGCCTTTTTAAGTCTGCCACTCTGCCTAGGTAATCTTGGAATGACCCACCGTACTTTTGACAAGTCAATCTCATGCAGACCCTGAACTTGTCAAAGTTTAAACAACGATTGGTTATGTGAGGTCCGGCTTATAAGGTTTGTACAAAGGTTTAACTCAGTGGTTGTGCGGCCCGTGAACGCACTTGAGATTTAGGCTCGGTGGCCTATGAAAGCCTTGTTTTTTCGTTTGTTTTTATTCAACCGATTTTTTGAGGTTCATCCTTTGTGACATGTTAATACATGGTTGAAAATTGATGAGGCTTATAATGCTTTATGATTCATATATATGACATTATCCGGTGTTTATTAACCCCGGCCTGGTTGTGGACTATAAGTCGCCAGTGTATGATGATCTTATATACTTGGAAGCGTTGTGGTCTAAGTTTTGGGATATTACCCCTTGCTGCATATGTCGTGATAAGTTGGCGGCGTGACTAAAGTGAACAGGGCGTTGTGCTCTATATCTTCGGGGTTATTACCCTTACTGGCATGATAAGCCGACAATGTTCATAAGTATCATAGGTATGATATTTATTTTTGTTATCTAAGGTTTGGTAAACCGCCCTGGCTTTTGACGTTAAGTCGCCAGGGCATATGTTGTTTAAAACCCTGTGTAGGATTCGCAGAACTATGATTTATATAAATGATTAAGTTCAAGCTCATCATCAAAATTGATGTTTCAAAAGGGTTATCCATTTTGGATTTTCTCAGAGGCTATAAGCCGCCGGGTTACAAAAATTCCAGCTTACAATGAATGCGCATTAAGTCGCCATCGGCCAAGATCCGCCGAGTATTTAAACTCCAAATTTACTTGTCAACTGATAAGGTATTTACATCTTTCATAGCCAAAATTGGCTGGATTTTCATGATGATATTAAATGATTGAGGTTTTCATACCGGATTATATTATTCAAATCTTGAATAGCCAACATGGCTGGATTTTATGGTTATCAATAAACCAGTATTATGATGAGGTTTTTCAAAGTCGCTTTCGCGCCAATGGCTATTATTTTGGATATGATTTATTTTACAATGGAAGGAGTAGTCCCGAGTCGCTGCAGGCTTACGACCCGGCACTTCGGGGCTACATTATTCAAGTTGAGATTACATCAAATATGCAAGTCCCATGTCACTGCCAGATGCACCATGGCACTTGGGGGCTAATGCAAAGTCATTTTTTGCTCACCTTATTGAAGACCTGACTCATCACATTGTAATGAGCCAGCCCTTGGGGGCTACCAATTGCTCCTGTCAACAATTTAAGATACACAAGTCTTAATCCATTATATGGAAGGGTCCGTTGCTCAGTTGGTAAAGCACAAAGCTCTTAACCTTGTGGACGTGGGTTCAAGACCCATGATGGGGGTTACATCATATGATGTTCTTTTCAAAGAAGTATATATAAAGTCCCAGCTCAATATTATCTTACTGAGCCGGCCCTTGGGGGCTACACGTTGCTGTTCAAGTCTACATGATCATATCTACGAAGTCCCTGCTCATTTATTACATAATGACCCAACCCTTGGGGGCTACATTGGTTGAAGTTTTTATGAGCATAAGGCAATTTCAAGTCCCAGGTTGTTGCAAGCATGACAACCCGACACTTGGGGGCTACATATGTGGAATACTCAGTTCTGATTAGTGATTAAGATGAACAACATGGATTTCTTCAAAGTGGTAATATTTGTATTGAAGCAAGTCTTAAGGCATCACTTTGTTCTGCTCAAGACTTGGGGGCTATAGGTAATATGGATATAAGGGAGAAAAATCTTCAAATTTGAGTAAACCAAATTGACCCGATGTCTGCAACAATTATGACCCGATGTAAGCAACAATTATGACCCGGTGCCATCAATATTTACAAACTAGCAGTTTTGGCAATGATAAACCGGCAAGTTCTACATCTTCAAGCCGGCTGAATATCGGATGAATATTTCAAGACCAATATTTTTAAGCCGACGCTTTGGAAGCCGACTCAAGTGGATTATTCTTCACAATATTTCTCTGTGAGAAACCAACGTCAGCAAATTGAGTATGAAGCTAGCTTATTGACCCGGATTTTTTATAAGGAAATGATAATTGGACTTAAGGATGATCAGGTCCCGGCTCAGGAGAATATTTAAGCCAGAGCACAACCTTTCAAATTTGTTCTTGAGTTATTTTGCAGGATCAGTTTAACATGGATAAATCCAAATTAAACTGGGGGCTAATGTCGGGGATTGTCACACCCTTGTCACACCCTAGCTAGTTCATGCATTAGAGTGATTGCATCATGTTTAAATTTCCCAGAAAGATGAAATGGGGATGTCAGAACCCCTAGCACCCCCTGGAACAACTAGGGTTTACTAAAAACTTTTTCAATGAACCTGAAATGCCCTTCTAAAAAGTCCACCCTTTTTGTTTTGGGTTAAAACCTTTGACAAAAATGGTGCACATCTTTCTAGGACATCCTAAGGTCATTGGATTAATTCATATAGTATTTGCATTTGGGCATTTAAATGCTATAAAATATTTTAAACGCTCAAATAATCATAAACTAAAATGTTTACTGTTGGATATATTCTAAGCAGTAGCCATGATTAATGTTATGATTTTTGGAAATGCCCTGGCATTTTTAATAAAGCTCAGAAGTTACAGAAAAATAGAAAACAGAATTTCATTAGAAGAAAAAGAGAACAGCACCTGGGCCTCTTACCTCGCACCCACCAAATCCCACCTGGCTGGCCTAGCTGGCCAGCCCAGCCCACTGGCCTCCCCCCCCCTGTCGTCTTCCTCACGACAGAAGGATGCCCGGCGTGTGCCCCGTCCACGCGGCCACGCGCCCCGGACACCTCCTGCTTGCCGCTCCCCCTCGACGCCTAGATGCCTCTGGGAGACGCCACGCACCCCCGTGGATCACTCTCACTATCTCCCGACCTTTCCCCCTCCTCTGCTCTCTCTCCCTCACAGCCCGAGCGGAGCTCGTCGCCGCCGACGCCGTTTGCCACGGCCACCATGCTCCCCTCGCCTCCCCGAGCTATCCACGGCCTCCGCCATCGTCCGACGCTCCGCCCCACCCTGGCCCCGAGCGCTGGGACGGCCTGAATCACTGGCTGCCTCGTCTTCTTCCTCCGCGGCCACCGAGGACCGCCGCGGTCGATTCATTGCCGTCAGGTCTTCCCCGAGCCGCTAAGAGGCTCGTCGCCCCGCCGTGAGCCCCTCTTCCTCTCCCCTCCTCTCTCAAGCTCGCACCCGTCCCGTAGATCCATTTCCCACCGTGGCCGAGAAATTCTCGCCGTAGGCCATGGCGCAGCCGTGGCCATAGCCGCGCAAGCTCACAATGTAGCGCCTCACCGTGCTCAGGAAACCCCCAGGAGTCTAACGCACACACCCACTAGCCCTCCCATGCACCGTAGCACTGACCCCGACCTCACCCGTTGCCCAGCGACCGCCAAGGTCGATGCCGGCGACGACTCCGACCACCCCAGGCCCAACCACCTACACCACTCGACGCGGACAAGTGCCCGCGTCACGTAGATACCCTCCGTCGGCCAAATGGTCGCCGGAGGAGGAAACCCGCACCCCTCCGCCATCCCTGGCCTTGCCGGCGACAAGCCCCAGGTCAACTCCGGCGAGTTTGACCCTAGTTTGCCCCCGCCTGAGTCAATGACATGTGGGGCCGACTCCTAACTAAAATAGTTTAGTTTTTAATTAGTGCTAATCACATTATTAGGGGTTAATGACCTCGTTAACTAACTCTGTGTCACTGACATGTAGCCCCAGGGCTTTAACTAACCTAGGTTAGGATTAGATTAATGTAAATTAACTTGGTTAGTTAGGATAGTCACTGACAGATGGGGCCCACCAATCAGGTTTGACCTGGGCTGGTGACTTTGACCCGCTAACATCACAGTGATGCAGTGCTAACGCAGTTAATTATTTTCTAGATTTATTTTATATAGGAAATTCCAGAAAATAGCCAAAACTTCTAAAAATCATAGAAAATCAACCATAGCTCCAAATCAAACAAATTATATATGAAAAATGATCAGAAAAATTCAATTATCCATCTGTAATGGTTTCATGCATGAAAAACACTTTAACCTTGCTGTTTAGGTGAAACAAGCTAATACACTTATAATGCATAAGAACTTAAGCTTCCATTTGAATCTTTGATTCAAATGGACCCATTTCAACTTGTTTCACATTGCATTAGGCAGGACACCTCATATTGCCATGTCATAGCATGCATCATATTGTTGCATATTGCCATGTGATGATTGTGTTTTATGGTGTCTTTCGTGGTAGGTTCTGCCTCCGAGGATATTTCCGAGTATCCAGCTGAAGGGCAGTACCCTACTACCACTCCATCAGGCAAGCAGCCCCATTGATCATATCGATACAATCCCATGTTCTCGCCCTGCTCTCATTTACTGCATTAAGACAACAACGTTTCAAACTGCTGTGTGCTACGGTAGTCTTATCCTCTGCCACAGTAACTAGATGAAACCCACTAGCATGTGTAGGAGTTGATTGAGCCATGTATGTGTTCCTACCTTGCTATGCCTGCTATGCTTAGAGTTGTGTCAGGTCTGGTTCATCTGGGTGATGGGCTAGAGTGAAATGATTATGTCGGTAATGTGAGGGATGTGTTGAACATGTTTTGGTAAAGGTATCGATGAGAGGCCATGTAGGAGTACATGGTGGGTTGTTTCATTGAGGCCGTCCTAAGAACTGAGATCTGTATGTGTGATTAAGAATCAGTTACTACCATACATTGGGCCCGAAACCAATGGACCCTCTCGGCTTCTTAATCACCCTAGTACTCTGTCCAGGAGTTGCAATAGTTTCTGGTGTTTGTAGGTTATGTGTTGGCGGCCGTGCGTAGCGCTGACCCTAGGGGTGGGCTATGATGCGGTAGATACACCGTGGCACGGTGTACCGAGTCACCCGTTTGGTGTCTCGGGAACCCTGTTCACATCGTTCGGGGCCGTATGTGGAAACCTCGGCCGGACTCCCTGCGGATGGAACCTGGATAGGCGATAAACCTGGACTAGAGACTTGAGTGTTTAGGTAGGCCGTGGCCGACACCCTCGTTGGGCTTCCGCTTGAAGGTTGCCGAGTACATGTCGTGTAAACGACGGTAAGTGGTGAGAGCGTGTATGAAGAAGTACACCCCTGCAGGGTTAACATCATCTATTCGAATAGCCGCGTCCGCGGTAAAGGACTACTTGGTTGCCTATACAGTTCATAGACAAGTTAATGGTTACTACTAAAAGACTCAAGATAAGTGTGAGTACCGAGGATGGCCCTCTCGTAGGATGACGAGGGAGGATCCCCGGTGGAGTATTGTGTTGGTGATTAGTGGACTCGTGTGCGAAAACTATTTTACTAGTGGTGTCTCGTAGGATAGCTTAGCCAAGAGTCAAAGCTGGCTTGCTGCAATAACTCCACCACCTTCTTGAGAATGAGCATGTATAGTAGGTTCTGTTGTAAGACTTGCTGAGTACCTTTGTACTCATGTTTGCTTTAATTACTGTTTTCAGACGACAACACCGCCCCCTCCGATGGGTTTTATGTAGACCTCGACGTCGATGAGTAACTTGCCACCCAGGTGGTGATCCTGGCCATGGAGGGCCCTATGTAGATAGACAGGCTTCGACAAGCCTTCTTTCTTTCTAGTGTCTGTACTCAGACTATTTGCTTCCGCATGTGCTTGTATGCTTGTATGACTTGAGTGTCGGGTCATGTGACCCCTACCTGTATGAACATGTTATGTATGGCTCTCTGGAGCCTTTAAATAAAGTACTTGAGTTGTAGAGTTTTGTTGTGATGCCATGTTGTATTTGCACATATCGAGCATATTGTGTGTATGATTGAAATGCTTGGTATGTGTGGGATCCGACAATCTAGTTGTTTATCCTTGGCAGCCTCTCTTATGGGGAAATGTAGTCTAGTGCTCCTTGAGCCATAGTAGTCCGCTACAGCCCGGTTCACCGGAGTCCTGCTAGCCCAGCACTACTGCTCAGGACACTTGACTGGCCGGCATGTGTTTCACTTTCGTTCCTATGTCTGTCCCTTCGGGGAAATGTCACGCGGTGACATCCGGAGTCCTGCCTAGCCTGCTACAGCCCGGGTTCCCCGGAGTCCTGTTAGCCCAGTGCTACAGCCCGGATTCACACGCTGATGACCGACATGCTCGATGTGATTCATGTATGCCTGTCTCCATAGGTCTGTGCCGCTTTGGGTTCACGACTAGCCATGTCGGCCCGGGTTCTCTGTCATATGGATGCTAGCGACACTATCATATACGTGAGCCAAAAGGCGCAAACGGTCCCGGGCCATGGTAAGGCGACACCCGTGGGGATACCGTGCGTGAGGCCGCAAGTGATATGAGGTGTTACCGGCTAGATCGATGTGACTTGGAATCGGGGTCCTGACAGCGTTGGCATCAGAGCCGGACTGCCTGTAGGTTCGTTGAGCCAAACTGGTCGATGTCGAGTCTAGAAATGCTTTAGTTATATGTAGGGGAATTGATTGTGGGAGGGAACGTAAGGCTCTTTTACTCCTTTACCTTATGCCCTCTGATCTGAGTCATTCTCTTCTCATTCTACGTGGGTTAAGGACTAGGCTCTCTTCTCTCTATCAGGTTCACGTGTTACTAATCCGTAGTAGCTTATAGGATTGTTGTTACAAGCCTCAGTACAGTTTCTACTACTTTTAGTATGTTGTCAGTTGAACAAGAACCTTGATATGATGTTGTTGAGTGGTTTTGCAAACTGTTGTGATGTCTCAAATCTTTTTCTGAGCATTTACAGCCGTTATGCTGTCCGATTTTCCTAGAAAATTCTAATGCCTTTGCATTATTCTGTGCTTTCAGATGGCCACTCCCCAGAACCAAGTGGTTCGTCTGACCCGGTGCCTCGATGTCGGCCCACACGGCCATGTTGGTTCGAGTGATGGTCGAGTCAGGCTATCGGTGGTATCCGGAATATACCGTCGAGGAGCAGTTCCGAGACTTCAACCAGAGCCAGTACCTTTGTACCGTCAGGATATATCCCTCTTATCCTGGAGCCACTGAGCCCCTTCACTGTTCCTATGGACTTGGGGTCACTATTGAGATGTCTGTGCAGGATGCAGCTTACTCAATGATGACTATCATTCGAGCCAGGACTGCCTTGCTTCAGAACACCGATTTCCGCTACATGCCAGCCTCACTTCCTGGAGCACAGGGGTACTATCAGGCTTTGTACTATGACTCTACACATGAGGAGTCACTACTCCGCACCACTGCCGAGATGCTCGAGGATAAGGACCGCGAAAATCGGGCCTTGCGTATGGAGCTTTTCCACACTCGTTCTGATCATTGGGCCACTTTGACTCGGTTTGCACCTGCGGTGCAGGCAGGATACATGGACATGAGGGACCTGTACCCTGTGCGGTCTGGATTGCCAGATTGTATGGAGTGGCATGATGTAGGAGGCATCACCCCTCCTCGTGGTCCCCGTCTGCCACCGCCTGTGGGACCAAGGCCACATCCGAGTCCCTATGGTCCGCAGGCTCCGCAGGACCGTCTGTTCCCAGATGATCATGTTCCACTTCCAGGCTTTGGTGGTGACTTTTATGAGGATTACTACGGAGCCGTCTGAGCTAGTAGTAGTTTCACTAGTACTGTAATAGTTGTATTCTCCACAGTCCTGCGTGACCGTGGGATACGACTTGGTGTGTATCACGCTCCGGAGGTGTAGAAAAATAATGTATAGGAGCTTGGAATGCCTCGCGATGAGATGTAATGTCTTTCACCGTAGTTCTACTCTAGCCTGGGCTTGTACTAAACTATGTACGGTGTGTATGACCAATGGTATATATATGGCAGTTTCTATATTACCATGTCGTGCAATGAACATCTTAGCATTCCATGTTATCCATTACATTCTGCACTTCCTTGCCAAGTTTGTGCCATCCTTGTCTAAACCGTTGTCTTGTTTTTCCTAGGATGGTCAACACCCGCAGCAACCCTGCTGCCCCGGAGCAGGGAGAAGCCAGTGCAGCTAGGGGTGAAAATCTGCCTCACCCGCCTTCTCTGGCCGAAGTTATGCTGGAGGCAGAAGAAACAAGCGTGAGACTAACCGCTTGCTGGAGCGGATTGAGCAGAACACTGCACGCCATCAGCGAAACGACTTGGTGTCAATCAATGACTTCATCAAGTTGTACCCACCAAAGTTTAATCATTCCGTCGAGCCCCTCGACGCGGATGACTGGCTTCGCAGCATCACCCACAAGCTACGTTCTGCCAACGTAGCCGAAGCTGATAAGGTTACTTATGCTGCCTATCACCTCGAAGGCCCTGCTAGCCTTTGGTGGGAAAATTTTGAAGCTATGCGCCCGGTCGGCCAAATCACTACTTGGGCTGAATTCAGTGAGGCTTTCCGTGAGCATCACATCCCGGAAGGTCTCATAGATCGCAAGAGGGAAGAGTTCTGCAATTTCACCCAAGGAAGACTGACTGTGGATGCATATAGTCGTGAATTTGGGAATCTGGCACGATATGCTCCTGAAGAGGTATCCACCTATGCTTAAGAAGCAGGCAAGGTTCCGCAAGGGACTTAGCCCTGAGCTTCGCCGCGATCTTCGTCTGCACTGCACCTCCGTTTCGATGTGTTCCTTTCAAAAGTTGGTCAATAAAGCCATTTAAAGCCATCAGTGCTGAGACAGGCCAGTCTGACTATGACGCTTCACGCAAGCACTCTCGTGATTTTGGTTCTTCATCCGGCTCTGGATCTCAGAAGCGCCGGGTGTGGATTCCAAGCACGGCACTGCCACCCAGGTTCATCCCAAGGCCATCCTTTGAGGCGCCTCGCCCCAACCAGCAGTTTGCACCGTCCAAGCCCTATGGTGGCCCCGCTGCTAATGCTGCTCCACGCCCCAATGTTGTGACATGTTTCAAGTGTGGAGAGCCGGGTCACTACAGTCGGGAGTGTCCTCAGAACAACAACCCCAATCATTCTGGAAAGTCCGTTGGCCGTGGTAAGCCAGCGGGAAAGACATTCTACGCCAAGCCAGCCACCACTGCACGTGGCCATGTCAACTATGTCTCAGCTGAGGAGGCTCATGAGGATCCTAACGTCGTCCTTGGTAAGCTCCTTGTTAATTGCCATCCGGCATCTGTTCTTTTCAATACTGGAGCATCTCATTCATTCATATCTGAGAGCTATGCTCGATTGCATAACACGACATTCTGTGACATGCCCACTACCATGGAAATTCAAACCCCTGGCTCTAGATGGCAAACCTCTAGAGTAAGCCATGGGAATGAAATTCTTGTCGATAGACTTGTCTTCCTTGCATCCTTAATAGCTCTCGAGTCCTCGGACATAAACATCATCTTGGGTATGGACTGGATGTCATCTCATTACGCTAAGATTGATTGTGCCACTAGAATCGTTCAACTTACTCACCCATCGGGCAAGACAGTCAATGTCTTAACTCGAGTGGCCAAGCACCAGCTTTACTCCCTAAATGCCAACCCCCTTCCAGACCTTGAAGATATTCCGGTAGTCCAGGACTTTCCGGATGTCTTTCCAGAAGAACTGCCAGGTGTTCCACCTGACAGGGATGTCGAGTTTGTGATAGACCTTGTTCCAGGAACCGTCCCAATTTCTAGGAGACTCTATAAGATGGCACCCTTAGAACTAGCCAAGCTTAAGAACCAACTCGATGAGTCCTTGAAAAAGGGTTTCATCCGTCCTAGTTCCTCTCCTTGGGCTTGCCTCGTCCTCTTCGTCAAGAAGAAGGATGGAACGGATCGGATGGTTGTAGATTACCGACCTGTCAACTTGGTCACTATCAAGAACAAGTATTCGCTTCCCAGGATCAACGATCTGTATGACCAGCTCGCTGGATCCTCAGTCTTTTCCAAGATGGATTTGAGGTTGGGCTACCATTAAATCAAAATCAGAAACGGGAACATTCCCAAAATGGCCTTTGTTACTCGCTATGGCCAATACGAGTACACCATTATGTCCTTCGGTTTAACCAATGCCCCAGCCACCTTCTCTCGGTTAATGAACTCAGTCTTCATGGAGTATTTGGATAAATTCGTCGTGGTATACCTCGATGATATACTCATCTACTCCAAGAGTGAGGAGGAACATGCCGAACATCTAAGGCTAGTATTGACGAAACTTCGAGAGCATCACCTTTATGCCAAATTCTCCTGGTGTGAATTTTGGTTGCCAGAAGTGACCTATCTAGGCCATGTAATCTCTGGTAAGGGTATTGCTGTCAATCCCGAGCGAGTTCAAGCCGTCCTTGATTGGACTCCACCTGAAACGGTCAAGCAAGTTCGGAGCTTCCTTGGCCTAGCGAGCTATTGTCGCCGCTTCGTCGAGAATTTCTCCAAGGTTGCTAAACCTCTTACTGAACTCCTCAAGAAAGATAAAAAAGTTCGAGTGGACCCCACAGTGCAAGTTTAGCTTTCAGGAACTAAAAAGACACCTGACATCTGCTCCCGTACTGGTACCACCAGATTTCTCCAAGGACTTTATTATCTATTGCGACATCTCATGACAAGGACTGGGTTGCATACTCATGCAAGATCGTCAGGTAATTGCCTATGCTTCACGGCAATTACACCCACATGAGGAAAATTATCCCACACATGATCTAGAGCTTGCAGCTGTAGTCCATGCACTTAAAACTTGGCGACATTACCTTCTCGGTAATCGTTGCGAGATCTTCACCGATCACCAAAGTTTGAAATATATCTTCACCCAACCGGATTTGAATCTCAGGCAAAGACATTGGGTCGAGTTGATCTCGGATTACGACTTAGGAATAACTTACACCC